>NW_008794213.1:622852-670971 GCF_000699145.1 Aptenodytes forsteri
GTGGTGTTTATTTGCCGACTGAAATTAAACCACGACACCCACACTCATACATTTTAAATATTGAAGCCTTGATGTGAACACTACACTTCAGTGATGGCCGACCAGTCCCTTTGAGACAAGAAATCACTTTTATAGGCATTATTTCTGGGCTATGGTATAGAATGTCTCACTTGAAGTCCTTTGGGGGACACTCATACATTTTAAATATTGAAGCCTTGATGTGAACACTACACTTCAGTGATGGCCGACCAGTCCCTTTGAGACAAGAAATCACTTTTATAGGCATTATTTCTGGGCTATGGTATAGAATGTCTCACTTGAAGTCCTTTGGGGGAGTACTAGCTGCAAAGCATTTCTTATCGTGGCTGCAAGGAAAATGCAATGATTTTAGCAATTCAGAATAGTTTCACCCACTGTGATACTGGTAAGTGTGGGAACTTAATTTTTTTAGGCTGTGGTGAATTACTGATGAAGTAATTTTGAGAGATCCTTGTGTTGGATTCTGTTGCATGTAATGCAAACAGAAAATGCAATACAGAGTCACAGTCATGGTTTAAAGTTATTTAAAAGTTATTTAAAATTTATTTAAAGTTATTTAAAAATTCTGAATCTGCTACTCTGAGTCCAGCAGAATTTATTTCTGAGTGGGCATGGCATTTCTGTATTGCTCCGTGAGTGAGCATTCATCTAAAGATTTTCAAGATGGTCTAGCCTTTTTACTCTTATTGCTGTGAGATCACTGTCCTTAGATGTCACTGCCTTCCCTAATGTACGGGCTTGGGACAATATACTTTCTGATCACTCTTTCACCTCAAAACTTTCTTTCCCTCTATGCAGATCTGCACAAAATCTGACAAATTGTCTCATCTATGTTAGACTACAGCATAGCATCACCGATCAGAGCTGGCCCAAAAGTTATTTTTTACCATTTTCTTCAGGCACTATTTGCCATGATCTCAACTGGTCTGTACAGAGGCATTGGACCTGCTCAGATTCTGGAGAAGGCATCCATGCAGGGGTCCTCAGTGAAAAGGAACAATCCCATCTCTCACAGGCTCATTACCGAGCACAGAGAAAAGAGTAAGAATCTGAGGTCAGCCTAGAGGAACCAGTCGGTGGCCTCTGCCTCCAAGGGAGCCTGGCTGCAGCTGAGCTGGAAGATTTCAGATACCAAGTGAATTCCTGGGTAGTATCTGGGACTGTGTTTTGTGTAATGACAATACACCCCTCCTAAGAAAGTAGAAAGCATGAGGACAATGGTCAGACCACTGCATCTGAGTGGGCCAAAGTCAGAAAGTGGGTGTGGGACAAGTAATTTTCTGGGAACACAGAACTCTTGAATTGCTGGAAACTGCTCCAAATTTGTGGATCTGTGCTTCCCAAACTCACCCTGGAAGGCTGACACACATGGCCAACCTCCTCATGCCAGTAGGCCTGTCTCCAGGTACCTCTATGCTCTGGGATGTGATGCATCTTCCAAACTCATACTTGAACCATATGGTAGCAATTTTCAGAATGCAGATGCTGGCACTGACAATGAATCAGACATTTGTTACTCCAAAGAGATTTTAATGAAAAGAGCAATGGCCTTTATCCATGTCACTGGCAGCTTCCAGAAAACAGGTAAGCATGAAACATGCTTCTAATCTCAGCTGTTGCATTAGGGATTAAAGAACTGAGCATGAGCCAGGGAAATAGCACCCACTTTATGTTGTAACTGCACAAGTCAATGACTCCATGGCATCCGCAAATATCGTGCAATAAAAGCGTCAGACTGCGTTTGTTTGGGGGTCCATTGGCTTGAAGGGGAAATTTCACTGATGGGAAATGGGATGGATTTGTCTCTCACTACCCAGTGGAATACTAGTCTGCAAAGAATGATCATCTTCAGTTGGCCAACTCATCATCCCAAAGAGAGTGTCTACACATCCTGTCATCTCCAGTCACCTGCCTTCTCCACATTGTAAATTATTATTCCCCAGGCACAGTGGTGGCTCCCAGTAACCTTTTGTCCTGGTTTCGGCTGGGGTAGAATTAATTTTCTTCCTAGTAGCTGGTATAGTGCTGTGTTTTGGATTTAGTATGAGAATGAACACAGTGATGTTTTAGTTGTTGCTAAGTAGTGCTTACACTAGTCAAGGACTTTTCAGCTTCTCATGCTGTACCAACTGAGAAGGCTGGAGGTGCACAAGAAGCTGGGAGGGGGCACAGCCAAGACAGCTGACCCAAACTGGCCAAAGGGATATTCCATACCATGTGACGTCATGCTCAGTGTATAAACTAGGGAAAAGCTGGCCAGGGGAACACTGCTCGGGGACTGGCTGGGCATTGGTCGGCAGGTGGTGAGCAATTGCACTGTGCATCACTTGCTTTGTATATTCTATTATTATTGTTGTTGTTGTTATTATTATTATTACTATTACTATTTTACTTTATTTTATTTCCATTATTAAACTGTTCTTACCTCAACCCATGAGTTTTCTCATTTTTATTCTTCCGATTCTCTCCTCCATCCCACTGGGACAGGGGGAGTGAGTGAGTGGCTGTGTGGTGCTCAATTGCTGGCTGAGGTTAAACCACGACACCTTTTAAAACTAGAAAGATACCGTCCTTGGGAATCATACTCACAAGGCAGCGGGGTTAACATTCCTATGCATAAACATAAGTAACAAACAAAATAAATGAACTAGAGTGGACACAATACACTCTGGGATATGGGTCATTAGTCCCTTGATGAATGCTGGTTTGCACAGGAATTGTCATGCTAATTTGGAAAGGGTATGATTGGGGGTTCACATGAAATCTGGGTCAAACTTGCACTGCCACAGATGGCAGGAATACTTAGATCCAGTATTAAAGATCATGGGGCCATGGTCTCATTGTCAGCTCGTCTTTGGACATATGGAAATCTTTGGAAAGGAAACTAAACTCAACACGTATGTCTTCACATTGCAAGCCAAAAAAAAAGTTTGAAAAGTCTGACATTTTTAAAAAGAATTACTGTGAGTTCACATATACAGCAGAAATACAGACAAACCAGCACATATAAGCATGTCTTCACATGCTCATTGTTGCTAGCAGAGAGATCTTAAAGATACTGTCCTGAAGGATCTGCAGTATTTACAGCATATCTGATAGCTGGACTTGTGCCAATGGTGCTCACCTGCTGTATAAATTATACAATTTCCAAGACTAAACAAAATTTGTTGTACTGGAGAAAAAAAATGTAAAAAGCTTTCCTCTCTTCTTGACAAATAGGCACTTAAAACTTCTAAGTTTGTGGCAATACTGTTTTTCAGTGTTCCTGATATGTAATTAAATGAACCAAATTGTTAAATGTATCGTGTTTGGGCAGTATACCTAGACAGAGTATTTTAGCAAGTTAATTAGATGCATGATAGGAAAGCATTATATACATTTGTTTTGCAGGAATACTTTATTCAAAACTATGTAAGAGCTGAATGGGTAGATCTGAATGTAGCATTTCAAATTCACTCTTCTCGGAGGGCAAAATTATGAAATTCACCTATAGATAAAAAAGGAGTTTATGTGAAAGAGAAGCATTAAAAGTTGGAAACAAGTCAGTCAGTGACATTCAAGTAGCTGTGGACAAAGCCTTCAAGCCTGTTTGGTACCAGACCAAATAAAATATCCAGACCCTACCACTCCTGCTTCCCAGCAGTTCTCCTCTTTCCACAGCAGTCTCTCCCACTCCTTCCTACACCATCTTGTGTCTCTCCCTCTCCCTGCACTTAAGTAGAGACAACAGCAGCAAAGAGCTTGAGCAGGAGGTAACTGCCAAGATGTGGCACAGACACGTCAAAGGAGGCTCTGTAAGGTCCCTAAGCAGACCGTGAGAAAATTGTCCTGACAAAATCCTCCTAAGCTTTCCACGGGTCCTCTCAACACAGTTTAGGCACTCCTAAATGCTTTTAATTAATTTTAACTTGTATGGGTAAAAACAGCACCTCCCTGGGCCAGGTAGTGAACCTCTTTTCGATAGAGAACAGCTATTTGGGGACGGGTCTGCCTTCACGGTAGGGTTCCTCAGGTTGTAGGAATTCTTTATCTGGACAGGTAGAAAGCTTTGAGGGGTAAGAAAGAGCTCGTTTTGAGTACGTTTTTATCAGAAGCTGAAAAGCAGAAAAATGAGTTTGTGCATCCTAGTTACTGAAGTTTTCTATGCAATTCAAAGCAATGCAGGCTTCCAAAAAATCCTTTGAAACAATTTTTAGAAAGCCTCTGTGGTCTTTACCCTACAAAACACATCAGAAAACACTACAATAATGTTGGATTACCAAGAATACCTAGATTCAAGTTAGGTAACCTGTTTCAATGTTTCCTCTCCAATACCCATACCTCAAGAGCCCATAAAATAACATGTCCAAATTCAGGCCTGTGCACCAAAATAAAATCTTAACCTTGCAAAAAAATATGCAACTTCCACTATGCACTTTCATGCCAAGGCAAGTTGGGGAGGTAGTAATGGGTTCTAATAGGCACTCCGTGAAACTGCTACATACTTTACCTTCAGCCAAGGAGCATTCAGAAGATGTGACATTCTTTTTCTCTGGAAAACATCAGAGAACGTCAGAGAAATTACTCTCCATCTGACCCTCCTAATATCAGTAATTTGCTGGTTTGACATCATAAGAAGAGTGAGCACAGGGGATCTTTGACAAACAGATAACCGTATCCCCACCATGAGGAGCGCAGCCTGCAAGTCAGCACAACACCAGCAGTGCGGAGCGGAGTGGGGCGAGCACAGGGCTGGGGTGTGGACGCTGAAAGCTGGAATGCTGCATGGAGCAGGTGGGCCCTGGGAGCTTTAAAGTGAGTGGGAGGAAGGGCTGACAGAAGATTTTTTGGGAGGCTTTTTTTTGTTGGTTTTTTTTGTTGTTGTTGTTGTTGTTTGCCCTCCCCCAAGCCAGCTGGGCAACAGAGCAAGATGCAAGCTTTGGAGTGTGTGTGAAGGGTGAAAAAAGAGCAGATAAAGAACAGGCTCCTGCCTCAGGTAGGAAAGGTGGCAAGCTTTGAGTGTGTGTGAAGGGTGAAAAAAGAGCAGATAAAGAACAGGCTCCTGCCTCAGGTAGGAAAGGTGTTGGCACCCTAGGGAATATGAGAGAAGAAATGTAAACAAAAGGCACAGTTGTGCAAAGCTTTGGAACTGAAACAAGCACGTAGCTCACCTTTGATGCCCCAGGTAAGTGAAAACTAGTTCAAGTTTTGCCCTCCCCCAAGCCAGCTGGGCAACAGAGCAAGATGCAAGCTTTGGAGTGTGTGTGAAGGGTGAAAAAAGAGCAGATAAAGAACAGGCTCCTGCCTCAGGTAGGAAAGGTGTTGGCACCCTAGGGAATATGAGAGAAGAAATGTAAACAAAAGGCACAGTTGTGCAAAGCTTTGGAACTGAAACAAGCACGTAGCTCACCTTTGATGCCCCAGGTAAGTGAAAACTAGTTCAAGTTTTTAGTGCAATAATACCTTGCTCATGTTATGCATGCTGGCCCCATCTTACAGTCTTACCCAGATAGACACTGTTCCCTTTTGTTTCTGGGAAGCCCATTAATATATATGGAGCGAATATAAATGTAAATGACTGCTCACAAATCCCCTGTTACAGAACTGTGGTCATTATTAACTAAGCAAGCATTGGTGGGCTCGGCAGCTAAAAGGAGGACAAAGTTTTTCACATTGTTTTATATGACAAAAGGAGCGTATTTCTCCAAAATTACTCCCTATAGTTCTTGGCAACAGAGTGCTTTTGAAAAATATACCAACAAAGCTATAAGCTTGTTAAATATTACCTTTAAGCAATTTACTGTCTTGCATGAGATCTGCTTTTTTGTCCTTGGCTATCTTAATGATGGGTTCTTCAAACAGCCAATGCAAGGATTATTCAATGTTGTATATGTAACTGTAGTTAAAGCTTAAAAAACCTAGTAATTCCTTTCATTCTCATGTTTTTAACTGAAATTTTGTCTCTCAGGGGAAGCTGAAAATAACCTTCAGAAAATGTCACAAAGAATTACCCTTTTCCAAAACTCATCAGTGGGCTTGGGGTCACACACCTATTTTGGCAATAACTACTCCAGTTAAAAAGCCATAATTTACTCTAAATCTGACTTATTCAGAGCCATTTAAGTAAGTCAAATGGCTCAACTGCAATTTTGAAAAAATTGCATTTCATTTTATTTCAGTAGAACAAATGACAGATATAACAAAAAAAAAGGAAAAATGGCTAAGCTAAGTAATTAGTTACAAAACTCAACAGATCTACTCTACATTCAAAAATGGGCTAAAGACACATGAAATATTGTTTTATGTGCAATATTTAAGGAAGTAAGCTTCCATATTTGAAAATATTCTGTTTCAAGAATAAAAAGAGGAAGAAAATATATATTATAGTCTTCATTTAAATTATTTTAGAAATCATGTTTCTTTTAGAACCATAAATAAGAAAAAACCTTAGTAATCATCAATTTATTTTATTATGTTGCTTCAAGGTAGAATATAGTTTCCAATTCTTCATATACTGCAACTTCATGTACATTTAAGTCTGAATTCCCTGGGTTTAATCCTTCGATGATTATATCTTAAACTACAATAAATATTATATATAATTTTTGTGGGGAAATGTATTCCTAATGACTTAAAAGGAAAGTAGCCCATAAATACTACATGATGTCACTAGTATGGACTATAATTAAAGTGGAATACATTTCCAAGTTTTCTGTGCTCTGCACTTGTAGCTGTAATACTGAAACACAGGCCGATAGTTAATTCCCTTCTATCTTCAAAAAGCATAGCAGAATATGAGAAAAAAAGTCTCTGCAACAGACAGCTAAAGGTTGCTGTGATATTTTTCTAGTAACTTAGGTGCTGATTTGTGCAAAATCTTTTGTAACTCAATTTCAGCTAAATAAGAATCAGTAATAGAACATAACCATATATCTTACATACTATTGCAGGAGACTACTTACTGTCTTTCTAGGAATACAAAAAAGGTAGATGACATCTATTTAGGTCAAATAAGCACTTATATGTGCTGTCAGATATTTATAAAAACAATTAATTTGAAACACTACATTTTTTATATAACAAGCAGAAACCTTTCAAATAAGAGAGTTATGGCAAGCCATATTCCTTCCATATCTGGACAAGCTGATATATTTTCCAAGGGAAATACCTGAGTCCGTGAAGATCCACATTAAAAAAAAAACAGTTCCCAATATTTGTAATCCAGTGATTACCATCAGTTCTGGGCATAGCATTCAGAATTTATCAAGTTAACAATTTTTTCTTGTCTAAAGCTCAGGCAGATATCAAAAAGACTTTATTTGTACAGGAGTTTCATAGCAGATAGAAAAATAAAAGCAGGAATTTTAAAATGTCACATGTGAACTGGATTTGCTTAATCAATATTCAGAACTGCCTGAAAATTAGTCCATGATGGTCAGGGTCTATGGACCACAAGTTCAAAACTATCAGTCCAAGCACTTTCCATCAGGGATTATGAAGGCTTTGACATTTTGTCATCCAAATAAAGGCAAAATTGCTTCATAATAATCAACAGCAATCTTTGGAGGAGGATAAATGCAGGTATGTAAATCATATACCAATATTAAATTTTGTTATATTTTTGCCAGAATGGCATGTAGTCATAGGTAAAACAAGTTAGCTCTATTAAAAAAGATTTGTTGTACAGAAGAATCTCTCTCCTCTTTTTATCTTCCTATGCACCTCTCAAGGTTTCTGACTTACAAATTCAGAATGACAAATTTTCAAAAATTACAAAATTAAAATTTTCATTCTGAAAATGGCCAACTTGACAATGTAATCGTTGCCAAAGTTTTCAAACATTTTGTTTCTGTTCCAGCACAGAGTAGAAACATTGGGAAACCTTGAAAGCAGCCACAAATTTGTATTTGCATCTAAGAGGGACACAGCCTGCCAGTGCAGAACTTTCTAGAAGCTGCTTTTTTAGAGCCTTTAGTTCTTACTGTTTATAGGCTACATTAGGCATTCATTCAACAAGGTCCTCAAGGTGCAAAAATGCATTTTTGTTACATGTAGCTTGCCCATGTGATATTCTGAACTAGTACAACTATGAATCTCTTTGGTAGAGAAGTTGGTTAAGATGTGTGGGTTGTATATTTCTGGGAGGGTAGCATTTATTAAGCGATAAATAAAAATGAAGCATTTTCAAACTTTTGAAAAAAAAAATTTCTTTAAGAGCTCAGTGATTAAGAACTCTCCTGTACCTCTGCAAACTCCAGGGTTATCAAAAATACAAAGCTGACAATTGCTGTTATTTCTAAAAGATTTGAGGAAAAATTAAATGGGCAGAGCATATACTTGCTGTTCTGCCAGGAAGCTTAGACCAGAGGAAATGAGCCTTGGGAAAGACACAGCAAATGAAACCACAGACGGGTTGCGTGAAACAATTGGTGAAACAATACTAACACATGAAGGCATGTGGCTCCAAGGATGATAAAGAGGTGTAGGAAGAACAAAGGACAAACAGACACCAATTGCCATCTGCTACAATTAAACTCTACTTTGACAAGACACAAAAGGAAAAAAAAATCCAAAACCCTAAGGAGTGTAAAGTAGGTCATCAGCTCAATTACGTGTATGAGCTGAGAAGTGGAAGGGAGTTGCCAGAAATAAACGGTAAGTAATTCTGATGGTGACTCAAGGGATGGGAACTGTAACCTAGATACAGACAAAAAGATGGGACGAGGCTTTTCTGATTGTTGTCGTAAGGATATTCTAAAACCTCCGGGGAAATCAACCTAACTGTAGTCCATATAACAACACAAACCAATGCAATGCTATGAAAACATATCAGTTCAGAGACATGGAAAGGAAAAGTGAAGATGGAATTAATACAGGTAAACTTTTCAGTACCATGCAGAGTGTAATGCATGGGGACAGACTGCTGTTTCTAGGCATAAACCTGTGGACATACGGGTAGGTTAGGAAAGAGATTCCACAGAATGTCTGAATTGCCTTTGTGACAAGCATTTAATGAACTTGATTTCTGCTAAAAGGAAAGTCTTATGGTTCCCAAATCGTTGGACATTGCTGGACATCATAAGATAAATTTCAGCTCAACAAAGGCAGTGAAGGAATGTAATCTTTTGACAACTAAAATAACCTGAGGTTGAGCAGAGGATCAAGACTTCAGAAAGGCATAATTATTGAATTTTGCCTGAAATTCAGAAATATAATGAGACATGGACAGTTAAGAGCAGACCAGCACGCAGGAAACTTAAAACATCGTAATCAAACTACTAAGCTTTTATGCACAGCAGTCAGGTTGCCTGTGCATGTCGGCCAACATTCAGTTTCTTCTAAATGCTGAATCTTCACCAAAAAATTAAATTTATGATTATTCAGGAAGCCTGATTTTGCTTTTTTTAATCATTACAAAGCAGATACTTCAGCATTGAAATGGATAGAATTATACCATCTTAAAGTCAGTGCAAATTAAAGAATTGGGAAAAAAATTAAAAACTTAATCCAGTCCTGGGAGTCACTTTGATGACCCAGAAAAGCTGGAGACTGAGTAACATTAGTTTTAATATAACATACTTAGTTACATTGTCTTACAATATCTGCTTTTGTAATGAACAGCTTCAGTAAAGTCCTGGCTGTACAAAAAACAACAGAAAAATTCAGAACAAAGTCTGTGGGGAAGGAACCCCCATTTCTATAGATTGCCTTTGACCCTTTTCACTCCTGACCTCCTCTCTGAAAGTATGCCTCCTGCAAATCATTGTTAATTATTAATCAGTGATCAGTTCTGAAGGCACATTTGAATTAAAATGTTTGTCCAGCAGGCAGTTTCAAGGCTAACCCTGCCATCATCTTTTGGGAAGTGCTTCTCTGCATAACGAGCATCTTAAAATTAACATCCACTCCCAATCACTATAAAGGTTGGACCATACACAATTAGTATGTGCCTCTTTACAGAACAGATCAAACTTGGACTTTCTGTTTCATGAAATACCAGCATTTAGAAACTGGTTTCTGAGTTACAATTTGAATATTTCTTGTATAAAGGAATTTTGGCAAAAAAATGTTATTTGCAATGTTTCAGTTTAGAAAAGATCTTTCAAATATGAAAATGCAATTTTCATGTCAATGAATGTTTTGGTTGTATATAACGTAAGTTAAGCTATGGCATATTACAGATGTCAAGCAGTATGTTTTAATAGTCAATCTATTCCATTTATTTTATAGTATTTTTACTTTTGAAAGCATTAAGAACACTTTTTACTTAATATTAAAACATCTTTGCTTATTTTGCTAACTGAGATTGTTTGTTGTTTGTGTTGTAACATAACAGTTCTATATGTTGTAATTTAAATCAAAAAGAACAGGCAAATGGCTTGTCATATCACCATACATTATCACCATGTAAACACAGGAGAAAAATAAAGTCAAATACATTTTGCGAGAGAGCATCATATAAAATGTGATTTAACATTTTTTCCAAAGCAAAAGAATCAAATGTATATGTGAAGTTTCATCAAAATAGGTGTGAATTCCCTCAAAAAAAGGTTATCTTTTCAAAATGTCTTGTCTGACAAAAAATTTTAATGAAAATTTTCCAACCAGTTTCAATTGTTGACCATAGGAACTTTCCAGCATTCCAGCTTTCCAGACCAAATATAAAACTGAGAGACTTGTGTCTTTTTAAAGGGAGGACAAATTTCATGTGACTAACACTGTAGTTTTACTGATGTTGTTCCTTACTGTGAAACAGATTTGCGCGTTTGCAGTCAAACTCATGGGTTTGTGCATGGAATTTTTTTATTACATACAGGTTTGTTTTTTTTTTTAAATAGTAGAGATACTTTTTTTTTAACAGAGGGAAAAGCTTCAGTACAGTGGAAGTAAGAAGACAACTCTTTTTGGAACAGTATTTGTATCAGTGACAACATATGTTAAATTTCCAATTTAAATTTTTAATTTAATTTAATTTAAATTTTATTTTAAATTCTCACTTGTTTGAGAAACCCATAGAAAAAAATGTGAAATGGGAACCTCACTGAAACTGAAAGGAGCTTTTCTGTGGCCTGCAATGTGGATTTACAATTTCTCCTAGGTCTCTGAGGGAGGCAAAGGAAAAGAATGACAGGAGGAGACATTCTCCAAAAGCCACAGATTGGCTAAAATGTTTTGAGTTTTAAGCAGGAACTCTGCAGCAAGTTAAAAAGACACATGCTCCAGGTAGCTCCAGATAACTTTTGTTTCTGTAGGTATTATTCCTGGATACACCAACAAAGAAATCATCACATAGGTTTCTATATCAAATGACAGATTTATCCTTTAAAAATTGAGGTTGTTTTTTTTTTTAGTGCCTAAAAATCTGCCCTCAATGTGCTTGCACTGCCCACAGCATGGCAAAGTCCCAGACCGGAGCTGTTCTAAAGCGTTTATGGTCTAAATAGCTGGTACTGGTACAAGGTAAGAGAAAAGCTTGTAGCGCAAAAACCAAATGAATAATGTGGAAACTTAAACAGAATTTAAAAGCAAAAGTATAAGCAACATTAAAGGCAGAACAAGGCAGAAGACAAGGAACTTAGGAGACAAGTATAAATTGAAGCAAGGTAAAGGTGAAGAGGCAGCATTAATCAAGGGGGGTAGGCTTTTGGAATCAGCCAATCCATATGGGCAGGACATGTCAGAGCTATAGAAAGTTCTCTAAATACTCGGAAAGATTTGGATTTTTTTTCAGCTGCTTTCAGGCTGGCTCTTCCCTGCAGGCCCCTCAGTAAGATTGCATAGCAGGGGAAGAAAGGTATTTGCAATTACTGAGGAATAACAACAAGGAAAAGCAAGAGGAGATTTCTGTTCCTCAGCTCTGGAGAATTTGCTGAACAAGAAAAGAGTTGTTAAACAAGTCTTTGCTTAGTTTAAGTCAAAGTTTAAGTCAAAGAAATGCTAAATCTGCACAGCTAATTTCTTGGGCTGAATTTTGCCTCTGTGCAGCCGTTAAAAATCATGATAAGTTTTGTCTTAAAGCAGAACTCCCTCCCCACTATTAATTGAGACATCTAACACCAATCACATATCATAAAGAAACAGTGACAAACACGGTGTCCAAATTAAATCCATACAACCATTTACTTCCATCACTGAATCCCATTCTTAGTGGTACCACAGTCACAGCATTGACATCAGTGGCTTAGTGCAGGTTTCTAAAGCCCATTGTAACTGCTGGGCAAAAAATTTGGCCCAACGTTAACATAGTTCATCAAATATGAAGTGCTCAAATACCAGTAGTTCTGCACTTACCACTCCAAGCTCATGCCTCTTCTTGCAAGTGACAAGACCACAGAGTTCTTGTAATGCTATTACCTCACAGCATTTTAAAAGTGCAAAATTAATTTGGGATCACTTCTTTGGAAATGTGAAATAATTTTAATAAACCTAATTGGTGGGGTCAAGTCACTCACCCACTGCTACCGAAGTCACATTGCAAAGAAAGTAGCAAGGGTGGGGGAAAAAAACTATCCGAAGGAAAACGACGAGATTGCAGCACTCGAATGAAATGCAGTAGAGGGCTTTGGGTGAAGCAAATAAACCCTACTAGGCCAGCAGTGCCATGATCACCCTTAATCTTGCTGAATGGCCCTGTGGCCAGTGCAGATATCTGAGGACAAGAAGACTTCCCTCTGCAAACTGAGAGAAACCTTTCAGCAGAAATTCAGAAGACTCAGGAAACAGAACTGCAACCAATGAACTGCCAGAAATTATTATTCTAGGGAAAGAATTTGCTTTATGTTTCTTTTAATTTAAATTCTCACTTGTTTGAGAAACCCATAGAAAAAAATGTGAAATGGGAACCTCACTGAAACTGAAAGGAGCTTTTCTGTGGCCTGCAATGTGGATTTACAATTTCTCCTAGGTCTCTGAGGGAGGCAAAGGAAAAGAATGACAGGAGGAGACATTCTCCAAAAGCCACAGATTGGCTAAAATGTTTTGAGTTTTAAGCAGGAACTCTGCAGCAAGTTAAAAAGACACATGCTCCAGGTAGCTCCAGATAACTTTTGTTTCTGTAGGTATTATTCCTGGATACACCAACAAAGAAATCATCATAGGTTTCAATATATCAAATGACAGATTTATCCTTTAAAAATTGAGTTTTTTTTTTTTTTTAGTGCCTAAACATCTGGCCCTCAATGTGCTTGCACTGCCCACAGCATGGCAAAGTCCCAGACCGGAGCTGTTCTAAAGCGTTTATGGTCTAAATAGCTGGTACTGGTACAAGGTAAGAGAAAAGCTTGTAGCGCAAAAACCAAATGAATAATGTGGAAACTTAAACAGAATTTAAAAGCAAAAGTATAAGCAACATTAAAGGCAGAACAAGGCAGAAGACAAGGAACTTAGGAGACAAGTATAAATTGAAGCAAGGTAAAGGTGAAGAGGCAGCATTAATCAAGGGGGGTAGGCTTTTGGAATCAGCCAATCCATATGGGCAGGACATGTCAGAGCTATAGAAAGTTCTCTAAATACTCGGAAAGATTTGGATTTTTTTTCAGCTGCTTTCAGGCTGGCTCTTCCCTGCAGGCCCCTCAGTAAGATTGCATAGCAGGGGAAGAAAGGTATTTGCAATTACTGAGGAATAACAACAAGGAAAAGCAAGAGGAGATTTCTGTTCCTCAGCTCTGGAGAATTTGCTGAACAAGAAAAGAGTTGTTAAACAAGTCTTTGCTTAGTTTAAGTCAAAGTTTAAGTCAAAGAAATGCTAAATCTGCACAGCTAATTTCTTGGGCTGAATTTTGCCTCTGTGCAGCCGTTAAAAATCATGATAAGTTTTGTCTTAAAGCAGAACTCCCTCCCCACTATTAATTGAGACATCTAACACCAATCACATATCATAAAGAAACAGTGACAAACACGGTGTCCAAATTAAATCCATACAACCATTTACTTCCATCACTGAATCCCATTCTTAGTGGTACCACAGTCACAGCATTGACATCAGTGGCTTAGTGCAGGTTTCTAAAGCCCATTGTAACTGCTGGGCAAAAAATTTGGCCCAACGTTAACATAGTTCATCAAATATGAAGTGCTCAAATACCAGTAGTTCTGCACTTACCACTCCAAGCTCATGCCTCTTCTTGCAAGTGACAAGACCACAGAGTTCTTGTAATGCTATTACCTCACAGCATTTTAAAAGTGCAAAATTAATTTGGGATCACTTCTTTGGAAATGTGAAATAATTTTAATAAACCTAATTGGTGGGGTCAAGTCACTCACCCACTGCTACCGAAGTCACATTGCAAAGAAAGTAGCAAGGGTGGGGGAAAAAAACTATCCGAAGGAAAACGACGAGATTGCAGCACTCGAATGAAATGCAGTAGAGGGCTTTGGGTGAAGCAAATAAACCCTACTAGGCCAGCAGTGCCATGATCACCCTTAATCTTGCTGAATGGCCCTGTGGCCAGTGCAGATATCTGAGGACAAGAAGACTTCCCTCTGCAAACTGAGGGAAACCTTTCAGCAGAAATTCAGAAGACTCAGGAAACAGAACTGCAACCAATGAACTGCCAGAAATTATTATTCTAGGGAAAGAATTTGCTTTATGTTTCTATGGAAATGGTTGTGGAAAAGCTGCTGTTGCATTGTAATGAAGACCTAAGCCTGAAAGCTGCTGTTGAAGGCCATGGACCTGGTGCTATGCATTGCAGTCTGAAGCACTGCTGCAAGTGGTCTGAACTGCCTAGTCCGATGCTCCTGTGCAAGGCAAGCGCAGCACTCTGGCTCCAGTTCTGGCATCCTGAGCTTTTTCTGAACCACATTGTGTTCCTGGGAGCATGACTGAGTTGAGGGGGATAGTCAGCTGGGGATTTGGATATTGCAGTTTGAATAGTGAGATTTCTTTTAAAAGAAGAAGAAAATAGCCTTTAATTTCCTTTCCTCTCCTCCCTTCATCATCAGTTTGAATAGTGAGATTTCTTTTAAAAGAAGAAGAAAATAGCCTTTAATTTCCTTCCTCTCCTCCCTTCATCATTCAATAATGTTTTCTCAAAATCAAATAGTAGATTCAAGTAGTTCAAGTTGTAGAAATGGCATAGGTCTATTCAATCTTGTAACTTCATGGATGAATCTTCAATTGGTATAAAATTGTTTCAACTTGTTTCAACTTTTTAAGCTCCCAAAGAACACTTGTATCCTGATGTTCAAGAGCAGACATACAGAGAAGAAACTTGAATTAAATCTTGCAATAAAAAGTGAGCTATCTTGACTCTTTCTACAGGACTCGCATGATTAAAAGAGTTTGGCTACAATAGCTGATTATTTCTAAAGGTATGCTCCTGGGAAAAGTCCCCAATCAGTTCTGTTTTAAAGAGCTGTGAAGACCAAGAAAAAAAATCAGGCTACCAGCAATGGGAGGGTAGAAGGGTAACAGTGAAAACTCAAAGTTGCTAGAGCTCAATGGAAATACAAAGATCTCACTCCAGATTTCTCTCAGTTGTTCTACGTTGTTTGCATTCCTTTAACCTCGTCAAAAACCTCCAGACCACAGCTGCACTGGGGAGTACAGAGGCTGACGGAAGAAGTGTGTGACCGGGTACGTAGCGGCAGACTGGATCTGACCCATGAGGTCCTTTACAATATGCTTGTGACAACAGTCATAATCCTAATATGTATGTATGTATAGATATATGAGAGTCACTACAAAGGAAGCACTGAAGGTATGTTGATCACAAACTCTTTTGACCGGGGCCCAGAAATCCAAGTCAGAGAGCTTGCAGCTTGGTACCAGCGCTGCATGTACTGTCATGTGGTTATGTGCTGCCTGCTGTTGATCTTTGGGAGTTAGTCGGTACACCTCAGGCAATATCACAGGTCTTCTGTCCTTCGTACTCCCCCTGTGCTGAAGCCAAGGAGAAGGGCTCATGCAGCTGGTAGCAGAAGTGACCCTCAGCAAATGTCTGCCACAGGCAAGAACTCTAGAAACACAATATAGCTTTTCTGTCCAAAGGCATAGACTAGCCCTATTCAGGTGCTAATTATTCAGGTTAACTGTAGAAGAAATAGTTTTGCCTATTCCCTAGTCAAGGATAGATGCAAGTGTCCCTGCATGAGGACCAGCTAAAAATTACCGGAGAACCTTAATATTTAGCTAGGCAAGCAAAAAACATTTTGCAATTTGTTTAAAGTACTTTCATGAATAAACCATACTGTTTGCTTCAGGAAAAATGTTTGAAGCCTAGTAAACACATGTAAAAATATTTCCTCATTTAAATTTTTTGAGGGGCATTAAATAAAAAATACCTCTTGGTCAGCCTTGTGTACGGAAACTTTTTGTTGATGTAAGAAGTGCTATACTCCTGTTTAACTGAAGTGATTTTTTAAAAAAATAAGTACATCTTGAACTTTATAGCAAAAGACAGTGTATTAGTTAAAGTTGGGTATAACATAGCCTGCCATTATTCTAGTTTCTCCACACATCCTCTGCCAGTGCACTTCCTATGCAGCAGCTTTGCTATTCCAGTCTTGGCTTATCCTCAGTGATGACTGCCAATTGTGCCAAATTATGCAGTTCACCTACAAGGCTTCAGCAAGTGAGGTTAAAAAGTATCTATCTCCTCTCCCCAACGAGAAGTGGGCAAAACTGGTTCCTGGGCTGGGAGAAGGTGCGCTTTACCATCTATCCTCCAGCAGTTTCTCCTTTTGCCAGGGGGCTGTTGTTTATCTGCCAGATTTAAAAGGGCAGTTGAATTTTTATCTGCAGTTATTAATCAGCTTCCATCTCTGCTCGAGTTTAGTGACATGTTCTTGTTGAATCACTGATACATTGGAAAACTGATACACAGAAGACGTGGCGTGCTGGAAAAATTGCACCAAAGACTCCCAAGTCAAATTTCTTCCGACAACTATAATGTAGGTTCAAATTTTCTGTAACAAGATACAGGGGATTATTTATTAAAAATAGAAAGGAATGCACAGTTATGGAAATTCAGAGGGAATTTTTATATTTTATGCCATTGTTGTTTTGTTTATACAGAAAATATTTTACTTCAAAGGCTGTTGTCAGGTAGCTTAGGCCTTATATTCAGTGACATCTTGTCACTGCTTCAGTAGGAAACTTTAATTTCCTATAACTATTATGAATCCAAGAAAAACAGTTTTTCTTTGAATTTGAGCATTCCCTTTCAGCTTTTGCATTCCAAACATTTCAACTCAGGAATCAGTAAGTGAACTTTACTAGAAACAAAAGCAGAGATTGTTAAAACTGAGTGATTCATTGTAATCGGTAGAAGTTATGTGATTTGGCACCAACTGCCACTAAAAATCCCTGATTAGTCTATTGCTTAGTATTGAAATTGGGTAGAATGCAAAAGTAGGAAACAAAAACTGTAGATGTTGAAAAATTGAACTTTTTTCCTATGGCAGTGATAGAAGGCCTGTATGATTTATTATTGCTAGCAAAGCTAAAATATGCAGCAGCTTGCACAAATGGCAGCTAAGCGGTTGCTGGAAAGGCCAGAACAGCCACTTTATAGATATTTCAGTGCAAAAGATTAGGCTGGTGGTTAACATGGCAAAGGCAGGTGATACTGCAGGTATGTGTCTGCACTGACTCAAATTTAGTTGCTTCACATCAGAGATTAGAGGCCTGTAGGATGTATATTGGCTGGTAGCAAGCGAGGAAACTGTATTTCTTTTTCTCGGTATTAGCTGGACCTTGGTTTAACTTCTGGGGATCATTTTGGTTCACCTTTGGGAGGGCAGAATAATTTTGAAGAAATGTTTGTGGGTTTTCTTTATAACCAATTCCTGGTCATAAATTTTCAAATGAAAATGCTTGCAGACCTGAAGCACCGCTAGCTCTGCTATCCTCATAGCTGGTTCCTCAGTTGAATGGCCAGCAAATGGTTGACCTGTAATGTTGTTGTCTTGTGAGAATACACTCCTGGAAAGTGTATTTAAAAGGGCCTTCAGTACAGATCACCCTGCAAATGTGACATGAGTTTGTAAAGGGGACAGGAGAGTGGGTAAGAAAGAATTCATGGAGAACAGGGACCAGGAGTATAAAGGAGTCATACATTGAGACATGCTGAATGAAGACAGGAAGCCATATGCTAAGACATGGTAAATGAAGGAGTGTGAAAGACAGCCATGTTCACTAAGTGGCCAGAAGCAACTGGGGGAAGATGTGAGGCCAGGACTGACATTCTTCTTACGTTTTTTGCCAGCTGCTCCCTTACCACTGCTTTCCAAAAATCAGACCTCTATACCCAGTGTCAGCAAGGAGGCTTGAAACAGGGACAATCACTTCAAAGAAGAGCACAGCAACTCAAAGTAGCTGAGTATCGCAGGGGTAGGGACTTCTGCTGCCCTTTTGCAGCAGTGAGCCTGCCTGCGTATCTCAAGCAGGATGCAACAAGAAGAACATAACAAGCAGGATATGAGGCTCACAGCATGGTTGACTGCGTCATTGCTCTTGCACCACGCTCTGGAGTGTCCTAACCCCATCTATGTGCTTGGTGTGATCCTGAGGAGAAGAGAAGGGAGGTAAAATAAATGGAATACTCTTCAATTCTTTCTTTGGAAGCTTTTCTGCTTTGCAAAAAATAAGTTAAGTTGGCTTGGGTCAGTGAGGTGTCTGGTGATGGAGGAGTCTACAACTCTTTATGTACTTCAAATAAAACAGACATTAAATAAAATAATTCAGCAGTCCTTGGACCTGGGACTGCAATTTGAGTTTCCCTCTTCCCAGGTGAGTACTGAAAAACCACAAAACTGGGGTTTTGCCCACTCCAGACTGTGGATCCTCTCTACCTCTGTTTTCAGTATTTCTTACTGGCTAGCCGTCAGTGGCTCAAAGTGCTGATTCCTCCTGGCAGGCTCCTAGTATTTTTTGGACCCCATTCTAAGATGTCTAATTCAGCTGCTACAGTATTGTAGACAGGCTTAACGCAGGCTGCTGGACTCCCACTCAGGGGGCTCAGGTGCCTGCCTCTAATCACTCCTCAAAATCTAGTCCTGTGACTGTAATAGGACACTGCTGGAAACTGAATGAACTGCCTGCACCTGGGAGCAGAACGTCCCCGCGTTTTGCTGGTACACCAAGGAAAATTAATATTCATTTGGTCATTAAACTCAAAATGTGATGAATTTTCAAAACAAATATACAGTACATGGTGTTAGGCCAAAGGCAGTTCTGATCCCAAGGTATTATTAAAGTTTCAACATTTTGGCCCCTACCGATTTCTTTCATGTGATTCTTAGAACTATTACTCAGACGGTCCATGTTAACTGGCAGATGCCCAATGGCAATATATAAAGTACATATTTTACTGCAGTTTTCTTAACTGGATAATTGATGGATTGTAAGAGCTAGTATAAAATGAACACCAGCTTGTCCTTAACCCCTCCTTCTAGGCTTGAACCTTTAATATTGGTGCAAAAGAACAATCCTATAGCCCTTTCAGTATTCCTGATATCTCTGATAAAGTCTTAGTAAAGATGGGGGGTGGATTACAGGCAACCCAACTTCTGAACCAGTTGACTTCCGTGTACTGTTTCTATTGTGTAAAGAGGAAAAAACCACCACCTGCTTCATACTGCCCAACTGCAACAAGGAAAGCTTTTCCACCGGCATAAGTGGAGAAAGCACAGTGACCCTAAATTCTGTCCCTCCAAAATCAATGGCAAATCTCTCACTTACTTCACCTTATAATATGTAGCATAATTTTTTGGGTCAGTGCTTTACTGAAAACTGCCTCTTCAAATATGACTAAGAAACACACTTGTGAGTGTTTTGAATTGCATTAAACACAGGAAGATTTTACCATTCCTTTCCTTTGGAACATTTTCATTAGGATATCACCTGCACAAGGTCCTATGCAAGTGATTCACAAACCTTTTTGTTTGCCATCTGTATAGGGAACAATTTTAGCCCTGAGTTTTAAAAAATAATTTTAACTCTTTCTTGAAGTGTAAACTAAGCCAAGTCTCAAAGCAGGGTTTCCAACTGCACGTCACTAGAGCTGGAAAAAAAAGGGTAAAAAAGAAGAAAAATAACAAGGTCATATGACCTGTTTCCCAGTTTTTGGTGAAAGGGAAAGAAATAAGCACAATTTTCTGATCCATACTGGTGCCTTCCAGCAAGAGGCAAAGGCTCTGAACTTTCCACCCTGTGCACTGTGTTTGAATATGTGTAATGCGTTGTGTCAGAACAGGATGGTCAACTGTAAGTACTGAAAAATAGTGAGTCAACCTCTTTCCTCATAATCATGGGGTTTCAGTGAATAAAAAAAGTTTGCCTTTAATTTGCCTTCTCGTTTTTTTGTGTTGACCTTTTGAATGTCATATTTTTTACTTAATCTCTTTAGCTACAAGGACAAGATGTATTTGTTTTTAAACAAAAGCTGACATTCTCACATAATAGGATGAGTTCAAGCAATGAGGCATAAGAAAAAACAACATATATCACAAGAATTTTATCACAACAGTTGGCAATGCTTCTAAACTGTCCACAGTTCTTGCTGATTTGATCCTCTTGAATACAGCCTCTTATATTATATATATATGTATATAAAGAGCTGGTAATTATTTAGTTTTTCTAGCACAACCCAGTGTAAAGATCCCAGTAAACCTTATTTAATAAACCCTATCACTCCATGTGTAAATAAGCTTTAGAATCTGGCAGATAGAAAGCCGATATTCAGAGGTGTTCCTCCTTTTTGTCCCACGGAATGACGCCTGGATTCGGACGAGAGGTAAGAATACCCATTTTCTTTTAAAAATCCTCATCTCCCTCTGAAAATCCCCATTTCCTTCCTGGTATTTGCATAATGAGCAAAACCTTTGGCAGTCTGCCAAGTTAACTACTGGCCACACAACAGTCAGGCTGAATGGGAACCCTGAGAGCAGGCTGTCTCCTCGTGAGGGTGGAAAAGCCTAAATTTCCCAACAACCTCTTCTTTTAATGCAGTATATAATCCAAATAATTACTCTTTTCTCTGGGAAAATCCCCCCGCCCAACCCTACTTCCTTCAAGCTGGAGAAGATCCAACCAGACTCCATCCAACCCGCTATGAGGCCCTGTGGGAAAAAAAAAAGCCCCCTACTGCTAGATGATATAGTTGGTTGGGTAATTTAAGCAGTTCTTCATGCCTGAATGTTTAGGCTTCACTTCCTATTGCTGATACGTAAGTTCCCAGGCCTTGCCTGAAAACTTATTTGCAAAATTTAAAGCATTTGGATGTTGTAGGTGAACACTACAGGTTTTAGAAGAAGCTAGGTTTAGATTACCTTACACCTCAATTCTGCCCAAATTCTTTTTGAATTATGATGCCCTCTTCAACTAAACAAGGTTGCAAATTCTAACCGAAATGTCATGCAAAATTCAAATGGGAATGTGGGCTGGATTTTTTTTAGAAAGCTGATAACCGAAAGCATGATAATACTATGGTTGTTATTATGTGAGTTAAATAAGCCTTGATAATCTGTTAGGGATGTTCTTCCTATGGTATCCTAAATCTTGGTTTGTGAAGCAAGGCCCTGCAGGTGAGGGTAGGAATTTTGACATACTTGTCTGTCTCTGAACCTCACCACCTAGTCATTCTTAGAGGTATATGCATCCTGCCTAATTTTCTATACAGCTGTCCCCATACCTCAGAAACTATAGTATGTGTCCATATTCAATCTTCTCATATTCTTCCTCAGTAAACTTCTTCAATATCCCAACAGCAAATGCATATAAATAAATAGTAAGTATAATGGAAGAGCTTTACTACTAAGGATATGGAGCTGTCAGGATATAGAGATTCTTACGTACTGTGAGTACATGCTTCAATGAGATGTTTGCTACTTCCTCTTAAGATAGTGAGTATTATACGCAAGTCTTGGGAATGAGGATATTGTCATTGATCAATGGGCACAGCAGAGAAAACAGGAAGGCTCTTGTGTTTGTACTATACTTAGAGCCAAGAGCTAGTTTCCGTACTAACGACAGGAAACGTTGAGCAATAAGAGTCTTGCTCCAAAAATGACATTGAAAATTAGAAGTTGTAATGCTCCCTTTAAATTACAGGGTGAAGGATATAGACAAATAGCAAGTGAAACGGTGAATGGCGAGTTAGCCTTAAGTGAGCAAATAATTTCATTTAGGAATATAGAAAAGTAATTACATTTTTATGTTTCCAAGTGAGATCCATCAAATATTTCTGCATTCTCTATTCCAAAGCAATATTGCTTGCCCTTGATACCTGGTAAATCTCAGTAAAGGATGGTCAGATTAAGCATGCTTAGCTTTACCAAAGCACATTGTTCAAGATCCAATGGGCCAGTTTTTGGCCAACCAGTCAGCACAATTAAATTGTTTATAAAGCTTAAATCACATGTTGTGCACGTTTTACACAAAGTACTAGAGTTAGGATAAGGTAGCATTTTTGGCCCACCTATATTAGAGAATACTTTAATTACGAATGAAAGGCCAGGCCCTGTTGTTTCCCCCTTGGAGTGGAGGGAGGAGAGGATGCTACTGAATCAGAAGGGAAAGGATTCATGAAAGTCTGGAAAGAAAAAAGTCCACTGAATTATACTCGTTTAACTATTTAAGCACTTAAAGACATAATAGATTTGACCCTCTGCTTGAGTTTAGATAGAGCTGCTATATTCCAGAAATGAAACTCGGTTTAGTGTCTTCTTTGAGGAGAATATTCTTTTGATTAAGAAAGTGGATTGGCTCTAGACCACCACATAAATTATTAGGAGGAGGAGAAAGGAGATTGAAAGCAGTTGTAATTATTATTTAATAGCACTACAATATTCTCTGATAACATGACACATCAGAAATGAGACAAAAAAGGAAAATGGAGAAGGAAGAAAGAAAGAAAGGAAGGAGGAAGAAACAAAGTTCAGAACAACTAGGAACTCAAAAGGGAATTGCTTTTTCTCACTGAGTGATTTGGATTGTGACAATAAAGATGGTATTCCTCTGACCAAATGTAGAAAGCTGCACTGGGTATGGTAAATGATGAATTAGTCATCCCTTCATAGTTACTGGAGAGAAAGATACACTTCCAGGAAGCAATATATGTCATCCAAAAGCAGACAACTGAAATAGGTCACTTAAAGCTTTTTCCAGTGTGTTTAACTTTGTATCTAACTTTTGGCTGTTGAATATACCATGCTCAGACATATAAAATTATGTGAGAAGCCTACCCCTAAAGACCAAAGTAAACAGTAACATCTGATTGTTGCATAAAGAATGTATTATCTCCCTACTTTTGTGTAAAATTCTCAATAACAGTAGTGGGGAAAGGCAGGGTGTGAAACTTTAAATTCATATTGGATCCTATGGACCATAAATACAAAATCTATCTTACTTTTCTGAAAGAACTGTATCAGTTATCAGGAAAAAAAAATGTAGGGAAATTTAGGGTGTTAAATAGTTTATTGATATGATTATTCCTCACTCTTGTATTATGCCCTGTCTTATTTTCGTAAGAAAAAAAAAGGCACTAAATACATTACTTTCAGCTTTCCAGTGCAGCTAAATCTGTTATTCCAAATACAATTCACTTAAATACCAAACATGTAACTCACATTTGTAATTCATTCCACAGTCATCTATTATAAAATCTATTAAAGCAAGGTGCAAAATTTCTTACCTTGAAAAAACCTCCTATGCTAGATTTGAGAGTCATCAAGCACAATATTTAAATTGTGGTGAGGGACAGAATATTCTCTCAGCCCAATGTGACTTTTGGTGTGGTAAGAAGAGATGGGAGTCCAAAAGCTACCAAGAAAAGAGAGAAGCATTTATCTGGCTTTAAAAATGAAGATAAGCGTTTGTTTGAAATCCAGTGACATGATAAGCAACAAAGATATATTAATCACATGAATATCTCCATATTTCTTTTGAGTGTGAGTAGTTAAGTCATCATCTTTTCTCTGCATCCTTTATCCTTCTTTTATAAAGAAAAGTTCCTCTCTGGGATAAAGTGAGCAATATTGCACGCAATATTCAATAAGTGGGTAAATCATTGTTGTTACACCAAGATCTCCTTCCTGAGTGGTAGTAAGTAATATAGAGCCCATTGTTCGGAATATATAATTAGGATTATGATCGTATTTTACATTTATCACCATCAGGCTGTACTTGCCATTCCCTTGCCTGGTCATTCATTATTGTGAGATAGTTCTTGATCAGTTTGTTTGACAAGTCTGAATAATTTGCATGACTTGAAAACTGCCACCTCACTATTTCAGATTATGCATGTATACTTCAAGTATCCAGGTCTCAGCAGTGATTCTGGAGGATATCACGGATAACTTTTTTCATTGTAAAATCAAACCTTTCTAACCCTACCCTTTATTTCCTATTTTCTGGTGGTGTTAATCCACAAGAGGATACCATTCTGTGGTGATTTGGTTCCTTTTAACTGCCTTTAGTGAAGGATCTTTTCAAAAGCTTTTTGAAATCTAAGTACCCAAATCACACCTTTCCATATGTTGTTGGCTCATTCTAAAATCTCTAGCAGAGTGCTTGTGCTTGTTTGAAAATTATTTTGTGTAACTATCAGCCAGGCCCTGTTCTCATAAGACACAAATTAAAATTTAAAGGAAAGCTATTTTTATCCTGTTGTTTTGTGGAAACAAGTAATGTATGATCACTTGGTTTGCCTTCCAAAACTTTTTAAAAAAAAGAGTTTCAAACATATTAGGCAATTTTTAAAACAAATTAGAATGGTTACAGTGGAAACTTTGAAGAGAATGAAACTCTTAAAGTTACTGGTCCATAAATGAACTGGCAGATAGCAGCAGTTTGTCTCAAGTCTGAATAATTTGCATGACTTGAAAACTGCCACCTCACTATTTCAGATTATGCATGTATACTTCAAGTATCCAGGTCTCAGCAGTGATTCTGGAGGATATCACGGATAACTTTTTTCATTGTAAAATCAAACCTTTCTAACCCTACCCTTTATTTCCTATTTTCTGGTGGTGTTAATCCACAAGAGGATACCATTCTGTGGTGATTTGGTTCCTTTTAACTGCCTTTAGTGAAGGATCTTTTCAAAAGCTTTTTGAAATCTAAGTACCCAAATCACACCTTTCCATATGTTGTTGGCTCATTCTAAAATCTCTAGCAGAGTGCTTGTGCTTGTTTGAAAATTATTTTGTGTAACTATCAGCCAGGCCCTGTTCTCATAAGACACAAATTAAAATTTAAAGGAAAGCTATTTTTATCCTGTTGTTTTGTGGAAACAAGTAATGTATGATCACTTGGTTTGCCTTCCAAAACTTTTTAAAAAAAAGAGTTTCAAACATATTAGGCAATTTTTAAAACAAATTAGAATGGTAACAGTGGAAACTTTGAAGAGAATGAAACTCTTAAAGTTACTGGTCCATAAATGAACTGGCAGATAGCAGCAAGACTAGTTATTCTGTAACTGTGGGAAAGACTGCAGTAAGGCGCGAGGGGGAGAATCTCATAAGTACTGCAAACGTAGGTCCATGCCCTTTACTAGGCACTAGAGAGTACACACTCGAGAGAAACCTTGAAAATGGGGGAAGCGTTACTCAGGCTTTTGTTTAATAGGAAACCAAGTTTCCTTAGTGCTGGTCCTCAAGGAACTACTTGTTCCTTAGGCCAGGAAATTTGTGTATCTTACAGATGATACATGTGTCTGCACGAGAGTTTAAAAAAATTCTAACCAGGAGCTTCTATTTCTCCATTCTGAATGATCCAAATGCCTCTTGGGCAGATACTTGCAGGAGCTGATAACATTGTAGAGTTCATTAGAAGGAAATAAAACAGTTCCTTATAACGGGTGTGACAGTCTTCATTTGGCCTTATTGCTGCAATAGACTGATTTATGGGATACCAAGTCTCAGATCAAAACTAGCTGGCTGGAGCTTATTTGGGCATGATGGAAGCAATATTATCAGTTTGGAGGCAGCAACAAGTAGAAATATCACAGATCAGCTGCCTTATCTGGTAATATTTACCTGCTACTTGTTACTCAGATTTCGAAATCCTACAGTCTTTCAGGATCCTCAGATTCTTCTGTAGAGCAAGTTGTTTCTTGGTATCTTCTTTTTGTTACCTCAAAATTTATACTTCTTCCATATGTTCTACAATTAACGATATGATGGAATCATTTGGGTAATTAAAACTCTGCAGCTGACTTTTAGGTAACTAGGTAGAACTTTTAGATTTTTAACTCATGAAAGTCTAAAAAGTTTGCAACATGAGAAAATGTGATGTTGCCTTTGTATTTAGGCAATACCGATATACCTGCACCTGGTGGGGAATCTACAGTTAAGAAGCCCACAGACTGAGTGACAGGAGGCTAGTTGTGAAGAATCTCCACAACTGATCTTTGAAAGTCATCTTGATGTTGAATATGTTGAATCTGGAAGCATGCAAAAAGATTCCTCTCTTCCCAGCTGTTTGCTTAAGTGGTTTACAGATTAAGAAATCCTATAGACAAATAAGACTGGTTTTCAGTTTGGGTGAGTTGGAATGGTGAGCCATCATTTTATACTTAAAATTTTGATAGCATTTCAAATTTTTGTTAGAAGTTCCCTACAGTGTTGCTCACTCTACCCTAAAGAGGTGAACTTTTCTATGTAGTAGAACTATAGGATAAAGGATAGAGAGAAAGATGATGAGTATTATGAGGTGTAAAGAATGGCTGCTGTATCAAATGAGACTATATTGTCTAGGACTCCTCAGGACTGACAAAGAAAGCTGTAACACATGATGGAGGAGGTGATTTTTCATAATTTCTCATAACACTTTCCCTGAGAACTGAGAAGCACCAGTGAAATTATCATAGATAAGATTTAAAATAAAGAGGACCTTGTATAGCCAGTCTAATTTTCATTCATTATGTTCTGAAGTTTTTCAAAGATTAGCTTGCTGCACAGGCATTTAAGGACATAGGGATATCCTTTCTGACCAGATTCCTCACATTATTTACAGTGGAAGGAGTTTCTCCTCCATGCCCCAAATGTAAATTAGACATGGTGGGAAGCATACAAAAAAGTCTCCATGGATGTGATAAACTTAATGTGAATTTTTACTTTTGTGACCTTTAAGAGCTAGAAGCAGTTCCTAGAAGATGGTGGATCTCTACAAGTATCCCCTTTTCACAAGTCAATAAAACTACCAGAGATAGCCAAGGAAGTCAGCCACATGTTGTTATGGTCCTGGAATTCCACCACCCACACTCAGCTGTAGCATCCTACTGCCATCACGTGTTCAGCTCTCTCAGGATGTAGGCACACAGTCATTTTGAAAACAGCTGGAGTGGTTTCAGATGTTCCTGCCTTTCAGCTATTTCTTACTGCACTGTGGCTGGAGCTTTCAGTCCCTGCCATGAAGTGCCAGAAAAGGAGAGACTGAACCTCTTTCTGCAGTGTAGACTCAGTCACTTGAGTGCCTTAGCCAGCTCAGAGGATGTGTTACAAGTGGTCTGATGAGTTATGGCTTAAGCAAGCAGAAGCTCCCTGCAAAGCTCCTGGCCATTTGGAAATTGTGGGTATATGTGAAATAGAGTAGACTCTAGATTAGATGATGTTCAGAAATAAATCCTGTGTGAAACATGAGATTCATATCTACAACAGCTGACTATTCCACTTCTTTCTTCTAACATTCGTTCCTTTTCCTTTCCCTCCATCCACTCTTTTGACAATATGCCAGCATCGGCTGCAGTTAAAGCAGCTCCTCAAAGCTACTATTCAAACAGGTGGCAGCCCCATGGATCCCAGGAGAACTTTGGTCACCATGTGGGGTATGTTCGTGTGGAAAGACATGCACAAGCACACATTTCAAGTCTGACAAGACTGTGTCTTCCCATTATCTCCGTATGCTGCAAGGTTTCAGCTTGACTTTGACAGTACACTTTCTTCTGGAAACAACAAGCAAAGGTGTCCCTTCTTCTGCACCTTCAGCCCTTGCAGTCAAAAAGCGTCAACCATCCACACTCCACCCTCGAGGCTGCCCAGCTGAGATGCTGGAAAAAAGAGTGACTGCTAAGGCAAGGGCCAATCACCTGCCTAAGCCTACTGTAATTCACCTTTTTGGTGCAAGACTGTCTCCACCTCTATCTCTCAATGGACTAGAGCAGAATAAGTGCTCCCTCCTTTCAGACTAAAGCAGCTGCTATTTTCTGGATTGTCACTGCTTTTCACCCAGAGGAGGATCCCCACTGTTTCAGGAGCATCCTGAGAGACCATATTCCTTCCACATGTCATCCTTGCACTACAAGCTCTGCAGAAATGACAAAGACAAGATGAAGAGCAGCAAAATGACCAAAATGAATGTGATACAGCACACGTTAGTGGTATACCTTGACCGCATCCCTGAAATGTCAGCAGAAATCGTATGGGAATCATAAATAACACACAAATAGTTAATAGAAAAGAGTTCCTTAATGTCTTCAGTAGATCTTGGCCAAACTACAGTTAGTACATTGCTGAACACGTATTCTAGTAATGTAAAACAAGAGCATCTTTCTTTGAATTTATTTGTGTCTGAAATAGAGCTTCAATCTTATATGTAGAGAAGAAGCAAATAAACACTTTAGTAAACACGCAAAATCAAGGAAACATGCAATTAATATTTTCTGAGGTCACAAGCAATTAAGGAAAGCAAACAAATGTCAACAACATAATTTTTTCCTTAAACTTCCAGGTTTGGAAACATCTCTAATCTTTTAAGTTAAAAAAAAAAAAAGAAAAAAAAAAGAATAAAAGAGAGAAAGCAAATACAGATTTTGAGTGGAAATGCCATACATGTGAAAGTGTCCACTAAGTACATTTTTTATTTTTCTTGTTTCCTTTTAAACGTAAAATGCTTATGAAATAATTATAATCCAAAGCCTGTACAGTAGACATTTCACTTTTGTGTTCTTGCTGTTATTGCCAATATTTTTTTCTTTGCTTTGAAGGTCTAACCTCAGGTGCCAGTCATAGCCTGTTAAGGCTAGGCTACATCCTCTTGATCACTTTCCAACAATAAAATGCTGTAAAATAGTTTCTGGTTTTTAAGATTCAAGTTCCATTTGGAGCTTGGAGTGAAAGGAAATTTGGAAAGAATGAAATTCAAATATTTCTGTGTTTACCCAGCTCGGCACGATTCTTGTTATTCAGCGATTTACAGTTTAAAGTTTTCAATCCTATTTTATGGTGTTTACATAAATTAAACTAGTTTTACTTTAAACTTTTTATTTTTCATAGATGAATGTTTATTCCTAGCTTTATCCTAAAAGAAAAGTTAAAAGAAAATGGCCTTTCCACATTTTCTATGTGTTTGAATCAGTTACCCTGGGTCAGTATTTAAATTAATTTCCCAACAATGAGTTTGACTCGCAGACAATTTCATAATAAAGTGAGGTAAACAAGTTGTTTAAAAATATATAATTTAAAAAATATTACACAAGAGTTACTCATTCCAAAGCATACTTTTGATATAGAGCTGGACTTCTTTTGCACCCACACATACAGAAATATGTGTACAAATAAGGATGGACACACATATGCAGTCACGCAAAGAATGGATGCGTGGAATCAGAGAAATATATCTTTTATTTTACTTGCTATTAAGGTACTTTTTATTGCAAGTTTCCCTAGATTCCTAAGTTTTCCCTAAATTCCCTACCGTTACATTTGGTTTGCACCCTTGGAAGGAGCTAAAATCACAATAAATGAGAATTGTCATCTTTTCAATGTATTTACACAGAATTTTCTCCCCTGTCTTGTATGCATTATCATCCACAGCAACTGCCTTTTCCAGAATAAAAGCTCTCTCAACTCAGACTACTAATGTGGGATGAACAATTTCCAAAATTGGCATTAAAAAGATGAGGGTGACAATAAGAGACAATAGGGGGAAAAAAACCCAAAAATTCTACGCATAGAAGTGAGTATCTCCACCTTTGTTGAGAATTACCGCCTTTAAATCCATTCATACCATGTGCAGTGCACTGAATGTTAAGCTATATTAATCAAACAGTTCAACTTCTGATGTCCGTGGAAGACAGTATTTGAAAATGCATAGAGTACATTGCATATCTGGATTATTTCCTACAAAATGTGGATGTTTTCCAAAAAAACTTAATAGAGAATTGTGTGCAAAAAGGAACGAGAGCTGAAAGTTTACCTCTTTCAGTTGTACTTGTAGTATAACTGGAGAATACGCTGAAAGAAACATTAAAAAAAAATTAATCTTCTTTTACCTCTGTGATACTAATGGCCTTTAGTGAGAGCCATGCAGTTTAACACAAAAATTCAGCATGATTTCTTCGATTATGGTGGTAGGGGGAATCAGTTTCAGCGCTTTTTTAGCCTCTCTGAAAACAGCAAAAGCTCTTGCTAATTTAGAAATCATGTTGCTCTTCTATTTAACTTCCATAGCTGAGATATGGTTCAAAATAATGAGGGCGAAAACATATTTAATGGTTTAAAGATAGACTAGTAAACTCAAGAGAAAAGATTGACGTCAAATATGGTCTTTTATCTAACTGGCTATTTTACTGCATGTTAATGTTGTGCAGAAGAATATGACATTTAAATCTGTTTTCTTAAATCAAAAGAAAGAAAGAAAAAAATAAATGGTGTACCTTATAATAAGGTATACTCCTATTTTAAACAAAAGTATTTTTAGCGAAAACAATAGTGGAAACTTTCAGGCAAAGTCTTTTGAATTTTCCAGCTCTTTGAACTATGGTTCACACTGGCATGAACATGTTTTTTTTGGCTCTCAACTGAACACATGTTGAGAGCTGATGCATCATTTCTTACATTTGTACCAGTTAATTGTTTCAGTGAATGCTGCACATATATCTACAACTTAATCAGGGAGTGCGATTCTCTGTATAACTTGACTACAGTATTTCAATCTCCTGCATCAACACACATTTTGTCAACAAACACTCCATTACAGTTTCTGGCTTCTACCTTGAAAAGCCAAAAAACGAATGAAAAAAGATAAATCGCCATGTTTTTTCAATCATCAGTTTGTTCTGTTCTTGCAAAGAACAACCATAAACTCCAATTTCTTTCCTTTCAGTCTGATAATAGCTCACAGTATTTTCCCATATTACATTCTCTGCATTGCCTTCCAATGAAATTCGTTTGTTTAAGTGCTCTGCCAGTCTGGTTACATATATCTCAATGACCTATTGATTTCTTATGTGCTGGTCCTGGACATGCGGTCCTCAGATTCAGATACACAGCAGCTGTTAGTTATAGGTACAGTATGTTTCTAACAGATCATTTCAGGAGAACAGTCATGTAGTATTTAGAGTGAAAAAATCAGCTTGACCATATAAAGTTTTCAGATCAGGTCATAGGAAGAATACATGAAAGATCCATAGGCTTTTATATCTCCTCTGCACCTTTTGAAGTCAGTAATTCAGAAAGAAAGCAAAGTATATAAGCAGGAATCATCACCTTCCTTTCCACTCCTATTGCACTCACTCCTCAGATATATTTGATTCATTATGCATATCCGTGTTTCCTCCTTTCCATGACATGTGAGTCCCTCTCTAAGAACTTCTCAGTCTAGCTGGGCTTTTACTGGGTTTTCACACAATTCAGACTGGTTTCCCGAGTAGGTCTTTACATCTCCTTTGTTGCCCCAAATGAACTACTACAGTCAGCATATACCCCTGAGAAAGAACAAGTTTTGGAATCTCAGTACAGTGCTACTGATGATTTGCACCCATCTGCCCAACACTGCCGATTGGTTTTGCAGAGGTAGATTGTGATGTTTCTGAAATGGTGTCAGAGTGTCTCTTTACCTAGACTTCACCCGTTGGCCTTTGAATTCTAAAGAGCCTGGTTAAACTGCTATTATAAAAAGAAGAAACAAACCAAGAAATGAATGAAAAAAACCACCAAGAAAACAATCCCAAAATGTTAGATATAGAGATACATTGGCATACATACCAACAGGCAAAAATACGTGAGAACCAATTAAAATTCATTGAAAGCATTTTCTGAAATAAGTAGCGAGAAGGGAAAAAAAATCCCAACTCACCAGCAAAACAAAACCAAAAAACCCTAGCAACAATGATGACTTCAGTGAGCAAAGCAGGACAACGTTATCTGGCTCCCTGCCACTGGCAGTTCTATGCTTTTCAAACATCACTTGCAGCATGCTCTTCAGATTATTGATATATTAATTGCATTCTCTTTGGGTTGGAATTTCGTTCCAGAAAATAACAGTTCAGATCATATCCATTTTTGCTCTGTGTTCTACGAAGAGTCCTCCTGAAAAATGGTAACTGCTTTTGGGGCATTGTGTTAAAACTGACCTTTGAGCATTTGTGATACAGAAAATCAGTAAGGGAAACATGCCCATTTGTGCATCAGTTATCTATCGTATGTATATTTTCTTCTCAGCTATTTTCCATTGTAGGGTATTTATCACCTTAGCTCTTCAGGGAGGAATCCATTCTAAAACTGTATTTGCCTTGTGGTCATCATAGTAAGGCCCCAATCTTGATCTGGCTACCTAAGCTTTGCTTTAATGTGTCTTAAATGATAAGAACAATAAGGAAGCTGATAGATAAGAAAAGGAAGGATTAATACTAAACAAAGCAATACAAAGGCGTGAATAATCTGAGTCATCCTTTCAAAGGTGTGTGTGGTAGAACAACGTAGATTAATCCTCTGCTGGTAACATATAGTGTTTACAGTACAACAGCACTTAGGAGATACTCACGCCCAATTAATTCCCTGGGACACAATGAACACTGTTGCTGCCTCTTATCTTCGGTAATTTCTGCAAAGCCATAATGAGATGTATCATAACCGAATAGTTATTACTTAAACTAAAGAGGTGAGGTAAAGAGCTATGGATAGGTCACGTTGTACCAAAAAACCTAAACTTTGTGCTTTGTAAAACTCGATGAACTTCAGAATCTTTTTTTCTGTTCCTCCTTGTATCCTCTCATTCGGTATTCATGAAGAAATTTTATGCAGTCTGAACAGTCCTGAAAAACATAAGTATTCATAAATCTGCAGATAATGAAATAAGGTCCAGATATTCTTGACTGGTTAAATGCAGTGTATATGATATTTCACTTTCTAAATAATCACTTGGTTTTCCCCCCACCTTAAACAGTCTGGGGAGGTTCATAATAAGGAGAATAATGTGGATTAGGGGAAAAAAAAATAATAAACAGCTTCCATGTAACTGGCTGTATGGGCATCTCGTGAACATTTATTTTTCATCACTGCTTCTTACCTACTATAAGATAACTGGACTTTTATCTTGGAGATAACTTGGAAAAAGCACAAAGTTAATTCCTCTAATCCACAGCTGCAGCTCCTTGTTTCCTCATCAGTTCTACAACTCTACAGTAGATCTTTGTGTGCTAGAAACTAAGGCAAAAGAGATTTCCTTTTGTTTTATCCACCTGTGCATCTCCTGATCCTACCTCTGACTTCTCCAGGTTGGTACCTTGGGTAGACTACATCTAGGACTCCATCTTGTTATATAGTCTTGATCTCCTTCATAACATCCTAGCCATTCACTTTGCTCCACTGCTGCCTTCCTTTATATTTCTACATAAAATTATTTTCTTTTAGTTATGTGTCACTTGTTTAAATTTAAATAGAACCAACATTTTCATTCTATTACAACAGCCCATAAGAATAAGACTACCATGTTTCAATATGTATCACCGTGCTTAGGCTTATTTCACCATTAGCTTTCCTTGCATGCCTATCCTGCTAATTCCCTGTGTACTATGAACAAGATTTTAAAAAAAAGGCCTGTTAGGCCTTTACAATTAACTTATTCAATTTTCATCAGAACATGGGTGTTGAAGGTATTACAAACTTTCCTTTCAGTCTGATGTTGACATCAAAGAGTCAGGCTGTGTTTTTAAAGAAAAGCGATTATGTGTAAGTGGGGTTTTTTGTTCTGTTTTATTTTTTTTTTTATTTTAAAGGATAAGCATGGATCACAACATCTCTGCTTCAAGAGATTGTGATTTATGCAGACACATTAACTGTTGACATTTAGTTGGGGTTTTACCTTTTCTTGCACTCGGGAATATACTTGTTTTCTTTCAATCACGTCTTAATTTTGAAAATATCACTCTACTGTATTGATTCACCCAAACATCTGATTCAAGTGAAAACTGAGAAAATCCTGAATGCTGCATTGTAGGAAGGATAAAGCACCTCTTGGAGCAGGGATATATTGGACCTTGATACATTACAGTATGAACAAAACCCCAACAAAACCAATACAGGAATATAGCTGACCACTGAATCTGTGAATATGGACGTCCACCTCCCAAAGCTCTCTCCCTCACAAAGAAGCAGAAGGAAGGACAACTGGAGTAGCTGCAATTTTGCATCACCAGAGGGTGTTGAGAGACAATTCTGCCAGCTCCCGACCTGAATGAAACTCTTTCCACAAACAGACTGCTCACTCTGGCTTTGTTAGGCACTGGGCCTCGGTCCATTGCCTATGTTGATGTAGTGACTATGTCAACACGATAACACAAACGTCTCACCGAAGATGAGCTGTCTTTGAATCTTTTCACCAGTCTATTAAGTATGTATGTGATTTTCATCATCATTTATTCCAACCTTGTTGTTCCATTTTTTTAAGACCACCGTGTTTAATACAGACAGAATAAATGGAACTCCTGCTTTCAGTTTTGACGACACACCATTCTGTCTACTTGCCATAAAGTGAAATATTGGTCCCATTTTTCCTTTAAAGTTCTTGTGCCTAAAGACAGCTTTCAGTATTTAAGGGTCTGCACCATCACTAATTTGGCCCACTGAGAACAAAGTCTCCCCATTTTGCTTGTGAAGCTGAAGCTGGGAAGGTGAACATGGCCTACAGGTGAAGGTTTGTTAAGCAGCATCGCATATATCAGAAGCAGTGGGTTTAGCGGCAACTTTCAAGTGGCAGAGCTTTCAGGCAGGTTTGTAAGCAGGGAAGGGAACTACCCATTTCATCTGTTTCTTGGTAGATGGCTAGAGTGGAAAGCATCAAGTCTACGCTATGGTTTATGCCATTCCCTTACATGGTTAAAAATATCCTCAGCACCAGGCCACATTTGAAATCCATAGCCAAGTACAGTGTCAGTCAGAGTTTGACTAGATGCCAATGAACAGCTGCATATTTTGGACTTTGGTGAAAACTCTGAAGCCAATGCACCTATCCTGCCACACACAAGATCCAAAAAGGGAAAAAAAATATATCCATATGTGAGTTAAAATATTGACGTGGAACATATAATGAAATTCTGTAGGCCATTAAAATTGAGAATTTACATGATTTGTCAGCCTGAGTAAATACTTCACTCATTAACAAATGGATTCAGAATTTAAAGTTTCAGCCCAGCCAAAACCTATTGAGGCTGATGCAAAGGCTCCATAGCACTCAGCTTTAGTCAGACCTTAAGCAACATAATCACTGGACACAGTTATCTACAATTAAACTAAGTGATAAGTCACTGTATTAATTGTTTTCCTTGCCTTTTTTTTTTTTCTCCTCATGTGCTGAACTACCTTAAAATGTACTTACTGAAGTATATTTTATGGATATAAATGTTTAGTTGCTATTGTATATCTCATGAAAGATTAAGTAATTTTTAACAACACATTCTTTTCTTAGGTTATAAATTAATAATTATGAGTCACTAGAACAAGTAACAGTTCTCTCTAATTTGGTTGATTTCAAACAGAGACAAAAATAATTCTATTCCTCAGCTGTATATAAAGAATAGCGTAAACATGAAAACTATACCGGGAAGGTTAGATTCAGCTGTTCTGAGTTATCTTCTTACTATAAATGTATATACCATTTTACAGACTCAAACCAAGAAAAACGTTGCTGCCTCAGAGAAATTACAATCTGGTTAAGATCTTCAAAGTTTTACATATTAAGATTTAAGAAATGTCTGTGTTCTGATACTCTCTTAGGATAATTATAAATTATTCTCCACCTTTGTTCGCATATGCTTAAGAAGAGCCTTAGGCATTTCTTTGATTTGGGGTTTCAGAGTACGTGGACTTAAATACCACAGCAGCACTTTAAAAATGTGTGAAATTAGAGGACAGTGTAGATAGTACAAAAGAAATCATTTAAACTTCAATAACAGAATATTCCTGATAAAGGCATTTGATGGAGGAAAAGATACAAAAATTAATTTTTTATAGCTGGTAGAATCCATGTGAGAAAGAAGCTATACATTTAAGAAATTAGAGATATGATGAAGGGTAACACTCTACATAAAGAGACCAGAATGGCAGAGTTAAGAACATTCTAAACCTAACCAAATAAACCTAGAAGTCAACACAGGTAACAAGGAGGCTTTGTAAAGATTTGAAAACAAAGATGAAAAAAATGAGTGGGATGTCAGAAAAGAGTGAAACCCAATGATATAGCCTGAGTAGAAAACTGACACATTCAGAAACAGTTTATATACAGCTATTACTGATTCAGTCTTTCCCAGGTTTCAGTCTTACTATAGTCACATTTTCTTCAGTAACATAAGTAATCCTATTGATGACGTTGTCTTAGTTAATCCAGAAAATGGACACAAATGCATATTCCAAAAATAGCCGAGTCTAAAGGCTTGAATTATCTCCTTGCAGCTTTCTGCCTACATAATTTTTGCCAGGACCATAAGTAATTGGACAAGAAAGGCTCACATCCTGGACTCTTGAGGTCGACTGAGCAACACCACTGACTGTCAATATGAGGTTCTTAGAAGGGTGATGGCCAGGAGTGGAGCAAAACAGCCATCGTGTTTAGTGACTCCCCAGACTGTTCTGCTTTGGACATGGCACAGGGGTTTGCAAAATCACATTCTGCTGAGACTAAGACACAATCTACTGTGAACTAAAAGACCTTCTGAATTGCTGTATTTTGGCCTTTTTGTGTAAGATTTTTTATGCAAGCTTAAGCCCTATTAAAATATCTACAGAGAGGAACAGTAAATGATGTATCATATACATCAAAAGATTAAGAGAAGTATGTTAAAAATAGTGGGGAGAACTTAGTGTTAAAAGCACACCAAATCACAGAAGTATAAAAGACATTTAGATCCTTTTATGTGGAAATTCTAGTTTGATACAGAAGCCAAAATCAAGTCTAGTCAATCAGTCAACCCCATTTTACTTCATTTTCTTTAATCCACAAAGAATTTAAAGCCTCAAGTTTTACCAGCATCCAAATGAGAGAGACAGATCTTGACAACGTGGACAAATATCAGAGATGGACGAAATAGTTAAGACAACTTAGGCATCAGCCCAAACCTTCACTAAAAAAGCAGATGGAGATTTTTTGATAATTGAATGCGTACAGTTAATTTAATTTTTTCTTCAGTTTCATGCATATCTGCACTAATTCCTCAGTCTGGGACCAGAAGAGACAGTGCAAAAATACTATGACTAAGACAACATTAATAATATTTCCAGTGGGAATGGAAGAAGACTGCATGAGCGTTTTTACAAGTAACTTTTTTCTCATGGGATTTCCAGTACAGATATTTTTAAGCAATGGGGAGTTTGGCTAACTTGGACATAAAATCTGAACAAACATTCAGACTTTTGGAAGGCTGATTTTAACCTCCTCACCCTTCCTTTTTTGCTTTTGATGTCTATCTAGCACATGAATAACCAACAGAAAAAAAAAGGGAGGGAGGAAGAAGAAAGACAGAAAGAATTTCACATTCCTATATTTCGGCCAGCACATTCCTTGGGAGCATAAGTGAGGTGGTTAAAAAATGCAAAAACTTTGGAATTTATGTGATTTTGGTATGTGTAGCAATGCACTTTGGATGCATTAAAAAGGGTGGTTAAAGGGCGTGCACTTTTTTTGGGGTCAGTTTAATCTATTTAACTCTTCAAACTCCAACATGTTTTTTCATAGATTACTCTGAATTAAAAGTCACATAAAAGCATCTATAGACATGACATCATGCTGCTGTTCATGCACCTGTCAGGGAGAAGTGGCAATGCACATGATACAAGACATATAATGCATGTAAGAGAAGATGGTGTTGTGGCTGAGATGCAGGTTTAAGAGCCAGGAACCTTGGGTACAATTCCCAGCTCTACCACAGACGTCCTTGTGACCTTGAGCAAGACACTTAACCTCTCTGAGCCTCATCTGTAAATAATGCTTCTCTTTCTCACAGGGTTGTTATGAGGTCAAATTAATTATTAGCTGTCAGGCATTTTGCCATCCCTGTACAGAAGGCACTATAAAATACAGTTTATTCCATTTGTGCTGCGATGAAGAGGGTACAAAGAAAGGGAAAATCTGTGAAAGGGATCAACACCACCCCCTACCGCCCCCAACAAAAAACCCAAAACCAAATGGTACGGGCCAGCTACCCTCCTACACTTCAACCTGTTGACTCCCTGCACCCCTTTCACATGTGCTGGAATTCAGTCCTTCCACTTTCCTTCTTTGGTTTCTCTTTCCCACCCCTCCCCCAGTTCCTACCTGTACAGCTGCTGAAGTTCCAAGTGCCCCACATTTGCCAGATTAAGTTAGTTCGGTTGTAGGTCTTTTATCTGGTCATGCTCTGATTCCACTGAGTTCATCGGTAATGTTTCCATTGCGAAAGGCAAACCTGTGGCCAATAAAATCTACATTTCTTCTCCTGCTAGCATGCGTCAGCTCTTCTGGCCTATATCCATTAAGACGGCCCAGCAAGTAGAAAAAAAATGTCCATTTAGGGTTACTCATGATGTTTAAAACAACCCTATAAAATAATGCAATCCCTAGTTACAAGCCCACATATAGTAGTCTGAAAATATTTTACGGTAGATCATATATTTTTATTTTCTCTACACATGGCTGACCTTCCATGTTAAAATTTAGCAGGATTAAGTTCTGTGTCCATTTCAACTTTGTGTGATATTTTTGGTTGGTTACATACAATAAATTTAAAAAAGGAGTCAGTCCCTGGCTGAAATTCATTGGATTTCTAATGCTCTTTTTTCTTTTTCTTTTTCTTTTTCTTTTCCTTTTTCTTTTTCTTTTCCTTTTCCTTTTCCTTTTCCTTTTCCTTTTCCTTTTCCTTTTCCTTTTCCTTTTCCTTTTCCTTTTCCTTTTCCTTTTCCTTTTCCTTTTCCTTTTCCTTTTCCTTTTCCTTTTCCTTTTCCTTTTCCTTTTCCTTTTCCTTTTCCTTTTTCTTCTAACAGAAGTGTTTCTTTCAACATAGTTTTTTTAAAGAGTGTGTGACTGAAAGAAAATCTGCAAAAAATTTGCAATGAGTGCGTTTGAAGGAAGAGACCTCAGTGACTTTTTTTGTTATTGCTGCTGCTTTTATTTTTTTAGATGAAATCTTACCATTAACAAAAGCTGACAAAGAAATTTTATTCTCCAGAGAAACACAGAAGGAGGTGTGGCGGCAGTAGGTTGAATGCTGTCTGTTTGGAATGGGTTTGGGTGGGGTTGTGCTTACCACTGTCAGAAGCAGGTATCCAAAGCTCAGCTCTTTTTAAGCAGCAGTTACCCTCTAAAGCTCAAGTACAACTTGCCTGGAAGCACAGGAATTAAAGAGTACAAAGCCTGAGCCAACTCTTCACCTTGCAGTGTAGACACAGCTTTAGTGTATTGACACAGAAATCAAAAGTCGTTTCACTGGAGGGGTAAAGAGAAAAGTGCAACTACTCTTGGATAAGACATCTAATGCTTAAAAAACTGAAAAAAATAGGGAAAAAAACCCTTATTTTGAAAGATAAATCTTCTACAGATAGCACTTCATTCCTGATGGAAGCAAAGGTCTTGGACCTCCTACAAGGACAGGCTCACAGCTTACCCCTGTAATTAGGCAATGAACATTCACCCCTCAATTCTGATGTTTTAGAAAGATGACACTGAACACTTACACTCTAGCCTGAATGTAAATCATTACAGGTAGTATACCGTCCAATCACTTTGGGGAGGTTGCACTGCAGGGAAATGCTATAGATAGAGAAGGGAAAGTCTGGAACTTTTTAGTCCAAAAGGCAATTAGAACTTCTTGTGTCATGGTACATGCAGATCAGTATTTTCTTCATTGTTTCTCTGTTTGAATAGGAGGCAAGTAGTATCTTTTTAGAAAGATATCAATTCTAGTCATGCTTTTCCCATAGTTAAATTACACTATCTAAAATCAACACCTCATTTCATGTCTGAATGTGTCTCCAAACATTGGTCTTGTTACGTCTTTTTATGGTAAAATAAAGTGTTGTTTGCTATCAGAAATCTTTACACATGTAGACACTTCAAAACTGTAACCAAGAAACTTCTCTCTTTCTGAATTTCTTCTTGGCTAATCCAAGGAGACTGAGAGCTTCTTTAGTTTATCACTACAAGGCATACTTTCCAGATCCTAGATTCATTCTTGTTGTCTTTTTGGAAATATTTCCAATTTTTTTTACATGTAAAGAAAGATTTTCTTAGAGCATTCTGCAGTGATGGGGCTGTCTATTGTTGTCTTGGCTATGAAGTGCAAAGCTTCTTTTTCAAGCACTTACATTCCTGCATATGAGAGATACTATAAAACGGTTACCTCAGAGTGTCATTAACATTCGTGTGCATTGCTGCTGCTGAATGGTAGGCTTTAGCCTCTCTGATTATCCATGGACCATATTCACTGATCAAATTTTCATCAATGTGGATTTATTAAGCTGAAAATTACAGAGAATGAAATGATAAAAGTATAGTAATACACTAGAGCAATATGTAGCATAACATATATGCCATGTGGTAGCTGATTATAGTCAGTAAACTGATTCTCCCATTTATTTTAGCTTCTGAATTGGTTAGCTGCATTAATTATAGGTAGTTTATTTTGGCATAAAGACTGATGTGAAGACTCATTATTCATTTTATATAAAAGCAGGATGAGAGAGGAACAATCATCGTTTTACTCTCATGGTGACCGATTCAAAAAGGCCATCTGGCAACGTTTTCCTTAATGTTATCAATCAGACATTTAGAGCTGGATTTTCTAAACTTGGCCTCTCGGTTACAGCCACAAAATGTGCACACAAAAGCACCCCTGCATGCTAGAAGATAATTGTGCTCACAGCACACATACTTAAGTATGCAAAATGGTATAAAAATAGAACTAAATGCAGTATAAGGAAAGGACTGAGCTTGAAAAGGAAAGGAATGAAAAACTGAGAGGTTGGGTGTACAGTGTACAATTCTTAATAATAATCTTAATTTTCTTAATACTAATTAGTTTTCAGGTTACTGCCTCGTTCTGAAAGGACTGATGGTATTTTACATACGTGCCATAATTTTTTCCATTTTTATTTATTATTAGTCCAAAGTTTATTTTCTTCTTCAGAATCCAAGCTCGATTTGACAGAATTTATTTTCCTGATTAGATCACTCCCTACCTAATAGGTCTCATAAAATTAGCTTTATGTTCTTCCATGTATCTAAACAACATTATATCCAACTCTTCAATATAAGCTTTCTGAGATAAGGAAGAGGTATTTCTTATCTACAGGTGCCTAGCACCAAAGTAGTTCAGGAGCTCTTCCTGACACAGAGCACATAACAGTGAAGCCAATTAATTTTTTAAATGCATTGGAAAAGTGATGCAAAAAGAATGAGAAGTGTTCAAAGTAAGGGAACTGAAGTCAAAGTCCACTTTTTTTTTTTTTTTTCAGTACTAAGGTTGACACCAATACTTGCTTTCACCATTCAGTTGCAGGTCAGGAGGATAGAGGTGGTTCTTCTTGAGATACTAGTATGAGATGAGAAGCCAGTCAGCCTGTGTGTAGCACTTCCAGCCACAGTGCTCTGGGGTACAAACCATTTGAACCATTGCTACTCTCACTTCTGTTGTACCGGAGGATGAGAATGCTTGATGTCCAACAAGATGCTCTCAGTTTGTTAAAGAGAGACATTTGCAAAAAACCCTCGTATAGTCAATGTTTCCTTTTTAATTTTTTTTTTTTTTAATTTTGCATGTGAAGTTTTGCTTCTTCATTTCTATCCTGCCTATTGCCCTCTCCCAATTTTTCAAAACAAATGAGTTGATGTGACAGGGCCTGCTGAAAGACATCTTTGATTGGCATCTGAACTCAGTGAAGACTAATTTTTACTGAAATGTTCTTCGGTCAAGCTCTTGCCTGCAGGGACCTTTCCAGTGGTACTAGGGAGACGTTCTCCATGCTGCCTTCACAGACAGGGAGAGAAAGCTGGCCATCAGATTCTGTCCTGCCCTTGCACCCTTCCCATCTCACCCCCATACTCTTTCAGAGCTTTCCCTCAGTGACAGGGCAAGATAACCCAGCAGTTGACCTACATTTTGCTGGTCCTCCCCAGAGATGATGTTCTGTGTGCTTGGCAAAAGTGGGAAGACACAGATCATGGAACATATGAGCCCTGCCAGGAATGCACAGCTAGGAGAGTTTCTTCCAGCTAAAACACAGTAAAATTTAACATACAACAAATTGGATACATTCATCTTCAGATACTGTTTACCAGAGAGTCTAAAATCTCCTGCACCTAATCCAGTGCATGTCCTACATTGAACCATAGGTTAAGTCTACTAATCCCTTCATTACGTATTTGTATATTGAAGGCTCCAATAAGTCTTGCCTCTGTTTGTTGAAATAATAATGTGTTGGCTGCCTAATAAACTGGGGATAGCTATGTTTAGATAGCAATTTTACATAAGTAAGCATTTTTCCTTTTGTAATCCATTGAGTTCAGTGTATAACCTAATCATACTGCAGATCTTACATTGTTCATAGTCAGAATTTTCAAGCTTGCAACCTAAAAGTAGGTTCTTCAAATACAAGTTTAAGACACCTAAACATACTGTCTGCTTTTAGAACCGCTGAGTTATTCAATCCTAGTGCAATTTACAGGTGATTGGTATCTTTGCTTACACTTTTGTTAAAAAAATATACATCTAGGCACCTTGTTCAGTGCATCCATAACAAGTGACTAAAGCCTCAAGGCTTGGAAGACTCCATTTTTATCATAGAGTGACTCCAGTCTCCAGCAACTTTGTGTCCTGTCTGTATTTAACAATTAATAATCAGATTTTATTGGTATTCTGTAAACAATATAATGAGATACCAATTTGTACCAGCTATTAATGGTGGGCCTGCTTTCAGATACCTGCCTGCTCATGTAAAAACGGAATCATGCCAACTAGATTTTTTCTGTCTGACACATTCAATCCTCTCTTTCGATTTTGCCTATTTTATTTTCTTCTGAAAACTCTTTAGAAAATGCTTGCTCTGAGGTTATTGAAAGGGCTGCTCTTTGTGCACTGGAGTTTTCATAGTAACAATAAAAACATACATGCACACACACAAAATAATTGAAGGAGAAAAAAAAAGAAGAAAAAGCTTGAGAATGCTCCTTGAGGTTTCAAGCCCAACAACTTCATTTTTTTGTTTTAATCTTATTCCATTCCTGGTATCGTATCCCCTGTATAGCGTTAGAACTGGAAGAAAACTTGCTACTCTTAAATGCAGGAAAATGACATGTGTTTTACAGGTCCTTTATCTGAATTAAGTTCATATGTTTCTGTAAATGCTGAGGTAGTAATAACTTCAGCTTGGACTTGGCATGTCATCCATCTTTTTCCCCCTCCCTTTTTGGAACTTGACTTCATTACGGATGAGATTTCCATGCACTAATATATAACACAACATACAAAATCACCAGGGTAACTGAAAGGGAGAGAGAATAGAAGGAACTGCTGGTGTAAAACAGCTTTTAAAGTGAGTGTGCAAACTCAGTAGATTTTGGAATGGGTAACCTGTCTTGCACCCAGAAGGGGCTCAGTGTCCTCTGCCCGACGAAGAGCTAGTGCCAACTGCTAGAGCAAGGGAAAGGAAATGCTAACCTGCTTCACCCATCAGAAAAGAGAAAAATACGGAGTTTAAGAAAGCAGGAGAAACAGTAAAAGGAAGAAGAAAACCACATCATTTCTTGATTTTACCTGAAAAAAAGAAGGCAGTGACCCAGTCTGCAGTCCTTTGTGCAAAAGGAAATCCACTGATGGTTTTCCTATCATAATCTTCTTTATCAGGAAAGATAGAAAAGCAAGATAGATAAGGAAATTCCAAAATGTCACTCTAAAACCAATGTAAGGACTTCCAAAGAATGCTACAGAATGGGTCTTTCTGTCAGCTGTAACCCACAAATGCCTGGCAGCTTGCTTGAGCTGATGTTTGGTGAGTAAAAGTGGTAAATAAATTAAACAATCATAACCAACAGCAAGGCATTGCTGTTTTGCCAAGCTCAGGAGAAAATCTAAAATGAAAAGAAGTAATTATGTGCTGAATAGCTAGAAATCTTATCTTGTTTACAGTGTGAGCTTTTCCAGGCAGCATGTGTCTTGTATGTTGCCTCTTGTATAGTGCCAAGCAAGCTGTTGGCAATTTCACAAATAACAATAATATTAAGCTGAACTAAAGATTTTCATAGATAACATGTTTTGTTTACAGTAATGGTCTCTCTAACAGACAAAGATGAGGCTGGTAATCAATAAGAACAAGGGATTTAATCCTCACATACCCATTTAGTCTTGATTATGAGCTACACAGCAGTTTGGCTTATATGAGAAAATGCGGGCAAATCAGTAGAATCAGTAGATCAGTATTAGTGGCTGTAACAGCACAGTTTTTCCCAGGTTAGCAAGCAGAATAACTGTATTTTTTAGAGAAGGTAGTACAGAGAAGAAATTATTTGTGCTTCATGGCTTCTTATGAGAGGGTCATTACGTTAATTTAACCACAAGACTTTCAGTTTAGGATATCTCTGCTATATTGGCTAATATTTCAATCACTACCTTTAGTAATTACTTTTGCTACCATTAAATGCACAGTAAATTTAAACACTGTATGCATATGCAAATGTAGCTGTATTTTTTTTTTGGGGGGGGGAGAGTCTGAGTGGTCTTATATTCCACTTAACTCTTTTTGTCTGGCAATTCAGATATAATGCAAAAATACTGAAATGTCGCCTCTGGGGTTTTGGGGTTTTGGTTGTTCACTTTTGAAATTTCAGGGAATACTTTAGGAGTCAGTGGGTATAACCAGTTGATTATTGGAGGAAACCAGACTGGAGGAAGAACTCATAACTTAACAGCTGCAAGTATAACCGAGTCAGTCACCTCTAGGTACCCAGTTTCACATGGGGACACAAACTAACATCATTTTCCGGAATAAAACTGCCTTTCCTCTTCGCCTATCCTCCTACCAACAACCTCAACAATGAAGAAAGAAGAAAAATAATATGACATTGTGGGACAAGGAGGCACACAGAGCCAGGGTAAGAGAGGATATTGAGAGTTGCCCGAAGGAAAAGGAAAGAATGGGCATTACCCATTAGCACAGGACCCAGGAATAGGAGGGAAAAAAAATTACACAAAAACCTGACAATGGTGCACAGGGAAGTGGAGTAAAATGGAGAAATAGGAATATGTGCAAAGAACATGGATATGTGGAATGCACTGCAAGGGAGGAATACAAGAAATTTATGGGACAGAGAGCGCTGTGTCGGCACACACAGTTCGTGTAAAAAACAGAGGGCTGAAGGAATGACAGGCACTCAACCAAGTCATAGTAAATGACTTGTTAAGCCTGCCTTTGTGTCTTAGAAGGCTGTAACTGCCTTAAAAAACTTGCGAGGGGAAAAACAGAAAAATCAACAGACCAAATAAATAGACCAAATACATTTATTATAGACAGTTTCCCTCTACTTTCACAATGAGTTACAATAACATATTAATAGGGAGATAAAATTAAGTACAAAACCGATAAACATACTATATATTTAAAGGAAAAAACTTTCTAGTATTTGACCATCTTATTGAAGGAAACAGAATAGGAGCTCCCTGGGCAGCCCCTAACTTTTTCACAGTAAAAGTCTGGCTTTATCAGCCAACACCTGTCGTCTCCTATTCAGCCATGATTATTAAGCTTCACACAGCATGTGGTATGGGTGTGAGTTCCTGATCTGGCAGCACGATGAGAAGCAGCCCCCCTGGTTTTGTGCAGAATAAGGCTGTCTTCCTAGCATATAATCAGTTCTGAACTCTGGATCTAGACAGCTACTCAAAGCTGCTACATAGGAGACCTGCTTTTAAAATAATATTCTGCTCAGCAGCGGGAAATTTCAAGCAGTGTAGAACCCTTGTGGTACAAAGAGGATAGGTACATGCATTTTCACTAGCAGGCTGTATTTTAGTCATGGATTGATTGCCTGTGTATAGGGAGAAAGGGAAAAAGGGCCATAAGATGATTTCAGATCCTGTGGATCTGCCAGTGGGCTGCAATCCAAACTTTGATTTGTTGTGAAGGATATTTGGGCAGGTTTCTTTTGTTTCTTTGGGCTCTATTCTAATGTTTGCCAACTGCTCCCAATTACGGGATCCATGAAGCTTTAAGAAACAGATATAGGGAGCAGCTTAATTTAAATCCAATAAGTTTAAGATTTGTTCTAACACTGATATTCTGCTACAGCAGGCATTTAGGTTGAAACTAAAAGCATGACATATATGCTAAAGTTTAGATGATTACCATGGGTTTCACTACTGATGTTAGTGGAGTGTTTAAAGAGGGACAGGACTGAAATACACCTGAGAGACTGGAGCATAATCTTCAGATGTTTGTATTGCTACTCAAATGCTGCCCTGCTCTGAATCTCAAAACCTAATCCCAATAGGTTTCTGCTCTGTCAGCCTCCTCGTTTCTGCTATGGGACACACTAAAACCCACTAAGTTATTACACCAACATATGTTTCTTCAGATGAACTATTCTTTCATTCACCTCACCTACAGACTCACCTCAGAGCATACGTGCCTGGATCAGACTTCATAGAAGAGCAGCTAAAGAGTGGCCGACAGTTATTGCTTTACAAATCAAAAAATTATAGCCTTCACCCAGGATGTAGAAACTTCTTATCCCTCCTCTACTTCAGACAGGGTTAGGGTTTGAGCACTGTCCTCCCACATTCTAGCAGAAGGGCTGTAGGCTCTCAGCTGACTCCAGAAGCTGTTCACGGCTTGAGGACCCACAAGACAGTACTAGGTGCCTAACTATATTTGATGGATATAAATTGCCTGCCTGACTTTTTCTCTCTCCCTCCTCCTTCATGCCTCCTTGCTCAGTGTGTTAGACTCTCTTAAACCTATTTTTAGGCTACTTGATGTTCCTTTCATATTGTGTAGCTGTGGTATCTCATAACTTTTGTGTCCAATATAGGAGAAATAATTCCCTTGGGCTTCGTTGTACCTAAATCACCATTCAAGATTTAGCCCCAAATTAACAGAACTATTCAGAAACTGAATGTCAATAGCAATTCCTTAATTGTTAAAGAAATGGGGGACATACTGGCAAAGCCACATTCTTACTGAATTTGGATGAATTTTGGTTTCACTGTGAATTGCAGGCCCGATCTCTTACCAATGGGAGAATACATGAAAAAGTCTGTGTCAAAATAAGTGGCATCAGACTGTTTCCAAGAATAAACTTAACCTAACTTTAGTAACCTTAGCCTACTTCTCTCTTCATAACAAATGAATTATTCTTTGATTTACACAGCTACAGATAAATCAGTACATTTGGAGCCACTACAATGTCACAGCCATGGTCAATGAAGAATCAGGTTGTCAAGCATAAACATGTGACTTAGAAGACATTGATTGTATCCCTGATTCAAGTACTGACCTACACTCTAAACCTTATCAATTCACTTGTTCTGTTTTCTTTTTGAAAACCAAAGGAAATCTTCGAATGACTCATTCACCTTGCCTGAATGGAAAGAAACACTGAAATACAAATAAGATATTACTTGTAAATGCTAACTACTTTACTATAGAAATTTCTACTTCATTTCCTTGTTCTGTAATTTCTGACAATTGAAAACATTGAATGAAAGGCACTTTAAAGCTATTATGCATGTCATGTCAAGTAAGAAGGTAAACATCAATGACAATGTTTTCCAAACAGTTTCAATAAACAGTATTGCACAGGGACACAAATATGCAAACTTTCCATGTTGTATTTCCAAAGAAAATTACAGACACTTAATTTTTAACGGGCACAAAAGGCTCAAGAGCCAAAGTTAACTGAAATATATATATATATATATATATAA
>NW_008794213.1:671051-691221 GCF_000699145.1 Aptenodytes forsteri
TCTTTCAGGACATCATTCTCAACTGGAGGGAGGTTACTTTAGTTTGAGATTCAGGAGCTGAATACCATTAAATAACAGGGTCGTGTTCCAAACAACAGAATACAAATTTTCAGAAACAAATACTTTGAATCTCTATCATCTCTCATTTGACTTGCACAGAAAATAGCTTCACTGATTTTGAAATCAGCAGGTTTACTGGTGTAGCAAGCTATACAGAGCCAGACAGCACTGATACATCATCTTACCTAATGCATGGACAAACCTGTACTTCAGGAACTGGCTTCTTAGGACTGTTTCACTACCCAGAAGTATTGTAATATAGATGAAATTGTAAACAGAAAATGCATGTCCTCATTCAAAATGGTCCTAAACAAAGTTTTTTAAAAGAAGAAGTACTGGTACTTTAAAGTCAGGAGGGAGTTAATCCTGTCAATGTAAATATTCAGAAAATCCAAATACCACTTAAGGAGCCTAAAATAATGCCTGGGGATTTTACGTTTCATTTGTTTGAATACTAGAGATTTGGAGGAAAATGAGGTAGAATAATGACACCCTTGAGATTACAAATGGGGATTGTTCCCCTTTGAAAAATGCATAACTGCATGGAAGTGGAATGAAAGGGTGTTAAATTGGAAAAGCTACAAAGGAGTCTTGATTTTAAGAAGCAAGATTACTTGTGCTGACAGATCAGAGGCACTGCTTTCCAGCAAGTAAGTGGCAGAAGCAGCCTGCACGAAGAAGTATACACCCAGGCAAAATCAGTTAATGATAACTTTGAATTCAATGATATGCTGAGTTAAAAAAAAAAGCTTTGGATAAAATTATGCAAGAATCAGATCCTCAGTTGCTATAAATCTAGGCAGATTTATGAATTTGGTGAAGCTCTTCCAGCTTTCACTAGCTGAGGATGTGACCCATAACGATCAGACGAGAATCAACTGGCCATATGCTCCAGTGATTGAATTTTCAGGTGGTAGAATGACAAGAGTGATAAAGCAATAAATTAATTTTTTTTCCTTGTTTGCTCTTCACAGAAGGCTCTGACTGCCATATGATTTGAAGCATTATTAAAGATCTCTAATGACCTTGCATTTCTCTGAAAGAGAGATGAAAACAAAGCTGTAATATAAACTCCTCAGGTTCTGTGACATCGTGTATATAGTTAATACAAACTACGTGGTGGAATTTCCATACAATAATCTTTTAGTTGACCACTCAAGTTTTGAGGGTTTATGGCTCATAATACTGGTCATCTTCTGATTTAATTGGGCTTATACAGTAAAAGAAGAATCTGGTGTAAGACACAGTCAACGACAATCTTTCCATGGAATTAAAGAACAGGCAGATCAAACCTGAAATGTGTTTTTCAGGGAACCAGATTAGATACTGTGAATAAGCATAGTCTTCACTGCTCAAAATACATACAAGACTGAACCAGTTTATGCAAGTTTATCTTGTTCGTACAGTACTTTTCAGCAAATCCCCAGTAAAAATGTGAAGCTATCTACCCCATATTGTATTGAAATTTTCTCTGTGTTTGATTTTTCCCTCTCATCGTATTATATGTTGTGTGTAAGTTTTAAGTCCCTTTTGTTTCTTCCCTACCTTCCACACATCGCTTTTCTTCCTCCCTTTCACTGCATTTCCAGAACTAGTTATTCTGGAAATAATGATCCATGATGGTTGGAATTCAGTGACTTCCGTAAGCATAGAGATAAACAAATATATTCCAGCTCACCATTTACTATGTGGTCAGTGATACATCACAGTGTACATGATAAGTTATCCAGTTTATACATGTGGCATAAATACGGAAAATATCCACCCACATACAGGAAGAAGAACAAGTGTCGGACTGAGAAACCTAACCGTTTCTATGAGGTAGGCCCAAAGATGTTCTACCCCAAGGGGGATGAGACTCCAAAGGCCTTGCCAGTGTGGCTGTCTTAGCCCATCAGACTCTGAGACAAGGTTCAACTCTAACTGTGATAAATTTTGAGGTTGTTTCATGTGATCTCCATGTTACTTCTATTTTTTTTTCCTTGTCAAGGATAAACCAAAACTTTCAGCCTCTGACAAAGAAGAAAAAAGAAAAAAAAAAAGCTTGCAGCTCAGCAGTCTTCAAAAACTTTTGCTGCCCTTCTAATTATTGCTGCCCAGTAAAATGGATTAGGCAGAAAGTCTATACAGCAGCAAAAGAGACAGAGGGACAGAGTAATTTATGAAAGAATGTTGATTATTTACCACTTTTCATGAAGTTCTGGGGCTTAAATAACTGCTAAGCAGTTTCAGCTCCTGAGAGCTGAGGCATTTGAACACCTTGCAAGGTTGGGTCCCTACACTTTTATTTTAAAATTACTTACTCACCTACTGTATTATCCCTGACTATCTTACTGCCCTATGTATGGACTGACATAGAAACTTCGCCTCCATTGTTCAGTGGGTCTCTAAGGAACTGTGCTTCTCTCCTGCTGCCATCAGTTTTGTCTAAACTAAAACTGTAGTATCCTTTAACATATGTATGCTAAACTTTATGAAGCACCTTGAGGGAAAGAGGATACTTAGTGGCATATGCTTTCTATTTGCTAGGGATCTCCATTTACAATGGACTTTGAGGAGCTATTGTTACTACTGTATTACACGCCATTTAAATATATGTAATTTTTTTTTTTTTAAAGCCTTTAAAAATCCTTTTTCTCTCAGGAAATTTTTTCTACATTTTAAGCTCTTCAGTTTATATCCTGAACTTTTACTTTTGATGTAAAATAGCTAATTCTTCTGGTGTCACCAAGCACTGGAAATAAACTTCTTGATAAAATGTCTAAAGGCATATTGGTTCCTATTGTCTCTGCCCCACGATAGAAAGCTACGACCACTTCTCTCAGCTTTTGGCTTTTCCCATCATTTATAAATTTCAAACATTTTTAATCCTGATGTGACCATCAAAGGAGAACCTCATTCTTGAATGTTAAGTTTTCCTTTAAAAATAATCTAAATGTGCTGAAAGTTAGAAAGCTGACAATATATGAGTACAAATAGCACCTTCCTCCTCAACAATTCTTTTCCTGGGTTACTTGAGGACAAATATGCTTATTTTCTTTGTACAGATATGTTTCCACATTTTAGAACAAAAAAATCAAGTGCTTAAATTCAATGCTTTTTTATCCCTAAGCAAAAAGGATGACACATTCATTTGAAGGGCCAAATTCTGCCTTCACTTATGATAGAAACGATTTTGTCAGTTGGTTTCTTCAGATCAGAGGGATCTTTATTATAATAGCAATGATCTAACAAGCAGAAAAAGATAGATATGTACCATAACTTTCCAGTTTGCAGGATAAAAATATATCAGAGATATATCTAGAAACAATACACTCTTTTAACTTATGACAGTTCAGCTTGTCAACTACAACCTAGCTTCATATCAAAAGAAGAATGTATGGAAAATTTGAAATATTGTATGAAGTAATTTTTCAATTATGACTAACAAAAGTCATTCTTATGCTTATCCTTACCAAATTTATGTCACAACAATGAAGAAACATGTTTTAGTTTTTATTCCATTTTAAAATGAGGGAGATTTGGAGAAAAGAAGATATTTGCCACAGAATCTACTAGATGGTCCTCTCCACAAAAAAATCTGTGGCTTGAGTGGTGCAGGGCTTTATTCCATGGCCTAAAACCTAGAAGGCATCTGGTACCTTCTGAGTTGCCCAAAGATCCCGCCCAGTCCCCAGCCACCGCTGGAGAATGTGGGTCTTACAAGGCTTTTGTGCCAGGCCTTTTAGAGACAGCTTGGATACCTGAGGAATTCTCTAATGGCCCTAGACAACGAAGTTTCAGCAAACAAATCGAGCTTTTCAAGCTTCTGTTCCTTCAATTGTAGTTTCAATGGGTACTTCAACTGCAGAAACTAGTGAGAGCCATTTAACTTCTGTTGCCTTTCAGAGTGCCAACCAGGTTCCTACCTCGGTAGCTCTACTGTGGAAAATAAGATTTGCCCATGGTGAAAGGCACAAGTAACAGTTGTTTCCAAGTTGATGGAAAGATCTACCCCTGAGGTGAGTACAAGTGGGTTGCTTTAAGCATGGTACAAACATGCTGCATTATTTCAGAGTCCCACAGGTTTGGGTAGGTATACAGTCTTCTTTTCTTTTTTAACTAGTGTTTAAAAGGCTCAGCTGAGAGACGGATAAATAACAAAAGATAGACAGACAGACAATAGTTTCATTTGAAATTGAAATGGCACCACACACTTGGCTTTTGACATGGATACTGGGGCCATAGCTGTAAAATGTTTTGTTAAACAAGCAGAAGTCCCAAGTGCAAACCTAGCCTCCCTGCCTCCCCTTCCCCCTCCACAAAAGGAGAAGGAGTTTTAGAAAGCTATTAAGTTACACTTGGAACTAACATTACCATTTTAAGTACTGGCTTTCTTGGAAGCCTGCAAAATACTATATGTCAAGTTATGCCGTGGCAAACTGCCGTGCTTTTCAAGTGACAGCAGTACCTCCTATCCTGCTCTCAATCAGCTTTCCACATTGACAGTATGCTGCCAAATTCCTTATGGAATAGACATTGTACAGCTAAAATTATCTTGTGGGTTCTGGATCACAGTAACATGCTAGTTATTAAATACATTATTAGTGTGTTTAGCTGTGCAATTTTCTCTTAATTTAAGGAGCTTATAATTAAATTAAGTCCGTAACATATGTGCAAGTCACTTAACCTCTCTGTGCCTTAGCTTTCCAGTTGTAACATGGGGATTAAAGTGCTTACCTACCAGCATATATACATTAAATTTGTCAGGTGCTCAAATACCAAAAGAATGGAAGTCATATGAGTGCCTAAGAGACAGAGATCAAATTTTAATGCACGCAGACGTTGCTGGAGCTTTCAGCAATAAGCTCTACTCTTCCTCTTTCCAATTACCATTTCACAGCGCATGTACCTGTGTGTATGTTCACATGTCAATTGACAGTTACAAATCAAAAGATATTTTCTTAAGAGGCAAGGAGATAGAATTTCCAGGAGAACAAAAGATGGTGATGGTATTACTTTTAAATCCTGCTGAGTCCAAGACACACAATCTACAGTTGTCTGTATGCCGTCAGGTAACATTATTCTACTTTTCAAAACATAGTGGTCCTAGACTTTATAGTAAAGAGCATTGTGTTCTGAATAACAGTGAGCTATTAAACTGACACTTTTCCTGCCTGCTTCAGTAGCAAAGCTGAAAAGCCTTTAGCTGTGAATTAAAAAAAAAATCTGATCATGGTTTACTGCGGTTGACAAAAATGCCTCTGAGATATCTAAATTGTTTGCATATTTATTTCAAGGTAAAGTTGGGACAGTACAATTTCTAAGAAATTGTGGTGATTGTGGACTTAAAGTATGCCTTTTGTCATACAGCATTCAGCAAAAGTACAATCTGATTAAAGTGTAATTTGAGTCAACAAAAATTTGCTTTGTTTTTCAACAATGTAGAACGTTCAGAGAGTCATACTTTAGGTAGTTAGTAACTTGGATGATTCAAGAAAGCGTTGATCATATTTACTTGGCTAGCCTTCCCCAGTGCTACCAACTTTATATTGCTAATATATTTCTCTATTGTTAGCTGAAAATTAAATAAACTGTATAAGTCATCTTAACCTAGTTAATAAAATTTGTAATAATTGAAAATATATTGTAATTTGGTGTAATATTGTAACACGTAGAACTGGGCAAAAGGGATCAAAGGCATATATGAATCTGGGCTGAGTTCAGCGATAGTTCAGTTGTGAAAAGAAGGAAAGTATAATATAGAAGTGGAGAGAAGAAAGCTTTGACAAAGTGTTAAAATAAAGCAGTTTTCCAAAAGTGAAAATGTTGACAGGTTTTTAATCATACTTTTTTGACTATTGAGCCAAATTGAAAGTTTTCATTTTTGAAAATAAGGTAAAATTTAAGAAGAGGAAATAAGAGGGGTAGAAAAGATCTTTTAAATCTGAAAATGAAATCTCAAATATTAGGTTAAATGAAGTATCATGGACTAAAATAAAATGTAAGAATTTTGTCTTTTTCCATCTACCCCAAGTCTTGGGAAAAAAAAAAATGCTTTGGTCAAATACCAGCCACCAGCCTAGCTCCTTTTCTGTTCCTTCCTTCATCTAACCTCCAGGTTGGCAATCACTTCAAACTATATTTTGCTAATCTCTAATGGAGTTACTTTTTTTTTTTTTTTAAAACTGAGAATCAGTGATCTTCACTAGCAGACCTTGGTCAATAAAGTACATGTGCCTTTCTCAGCAATTCTCTTTCGGGTTAGAATGTTAATTTTGGGGGCTTGAGTGTGCCAAATGATCACTGACAATCGTCAAGCACAGTGCATCTAGGGTTGCAAGACTTACTCTATCTCTCCCTGTGTCTCAACCTTATAGGAAGAAGGAAGTGAGAGAATGTTGCTGGGTTACCAGTGTTAGACCAGTTGATTATTGTGAACTTTGGCTCCTTTCCAGCCACTCAGGACAGAGCATCTGGTGGAAGATAAATGTGTGTGAAGTACAACCTGGCTGATGTAACTTGTTTATTTATACTGTATTCAGTAACCCTTGAACAGAGCTGGTCACAAATTGCACAGACAAACTTCTTCAGGAATCTCAGACCAAATGAATTCATGCACCTCAGAGAGCAAAATGAGTTATTGAGATGAAAGGAGAAAAAAATCTGCTGATGTTTGCCATAACTGCCTACAAGCATCCTATGTTGCATGCCCTTGAATGCTGCAGGACCATGTAGGACAACACCCACCAGAGGGGTCCTTCCATAATACCAACATGGCGGATGTCAAATCACTAAGCAAGTATGTGAAAGAAAAGAGGAATCAGTAAGGTGTTTCCTTGAATTTTAATATATTATTTGTGGAATATATTCCTTCCGGGAAGGAAGCTTGCAACAGCAAAAATTGTGAGACTAGTGAAAATAGGAAGATGCTGTCTGTAAATGTCTGTAAGTCTAAAAATAATTAATTGCTTTTAAAGTGTTAGTTATTTTGAGAGGGCTCATTCTGTAAAAATAGTTTAATATTTAATATAAATAAAAATTGATATCCTCTCCTAACTATGGATTTCCCTGACCTGAGATAGTGTCCACACACACTTTATTGTAAGGTTTCATTTATTAGTGATATATTGATAAATGATTAGGTATTAAATATAGGATTAGATTTTGTGGAGTAGAACTTGCCTCTCATCCATTTCTATAAGTTGAAAAAGTTGATAGTAACATCTCTTGTTTATTGTTTAATCCTTTATAAACTTTTTTGTAATGAGGCATGAATATAACTTCTATTTGTTCCTCCCAAACCTTTGACAAGTATATCCATACAAAGAACATAGCACAAAAAAAACCCCAAACAAAACCAAAACCCAAACCAATTTTTGTGCCTAACTGGGACCACTTTTGTGGCAACATTATGTCAATGACAGCTTGACAAAAACTGAACATGTTTCACGACTGCAGGGTCATGATTAAGATAGACTGTGTGGCTCAGCTAGAGGACAGCTGTTATGAAGGGAGGAAAGGGCATAAATAAAGAAGAGGTTGCAGGCAAAAAGAGAGGCAAGGAAGTAGGCTCTGTAGAGGGAGTCACTACAGAATTACCGGGTCTACAGAGAAAAGATTTAATGAAGAATAAAGCTGGAGTGTCATCAGTTCTGCTTAACCCAAGAAGGTTGTTGGTGATAAGCGTGTCAAATTTTGCCTTTTTCTATGGAGGTGTTTAGGCACTCAGCTAGATATCAGTTTCTGTTTTCAGCAGCAGCAGCCCTCTTTATAGCAAATAAATGGGCCTACTGCTTTCCCTCCAACTTTCCCTCAGTGCCTTGCAAACCTTCAAGGGCTCCTTGGGCTTTGGCTAATTCTCTTGTATTTACAGAAACTAGATGGCTCCCTGAGCCTGTAACCCAGTCTAAATCTCCAACTCTTCACCTATCTCCCTGATATAGCCACATCTGCAAACTACCATTCTTGTAGCTGAAGTATCCCTTTGCAAATCAAAGAAATTTGGAAGCAGAGAGTGGGGTGAATTTTTTTCTTGTTTAGCCAGGCCACTGTGAAGGGTGGAAAAAACTGGCTCCTCCTGTCTGCTCCTTTTTTACCTAAGCATGGCTTTCGGAGCAAGCTTTCACATCAGTGTTACCGGTCAATGATAGGACCTGACATTAGAGACTGGGCAGCCTGCAACAGATGTTCATAGTATGGCCTCAGGATGCAAAAATTTGATCTCGGAGTAAGAAGAGAATCAGCACCTTTGAAAGTCTTTCAGGCACCAATGACTCCTTAAAACAAAGTACTGAAATCTATAGTAATATTGAACTGAATTCTTGAGAGGGAATGTCATATACCAATGAACACAACTTTTTGGTTTAATTAAATTTTATTCCAAGTTTTCTCAATTGGTCAGTGAACCAAAAAAAAAATCCTTATTCTATAGCAGCCTCTAATTCTCTTTTAGTTCAAATGGCAAAGGCCTTCATTTTGGGAACTAATAGACCTGACAGCCTCTTTGCAGTACATGTGTGGTCTGGCTGATGGCAGAGATGTCTGCACCTATGGATGCAGTACAAGAAATGTGATACATATCGGTGCCAGATTTCCAGGGTGGGACACACATGAGCCCAGGCAGTCACAGCGGTGCTGCTCAGAGCATAGCATGTTCTGTCCTGGAAGAGTGCACGGGTCTTTGTGAATATACTCAGGCATTAACACCGCACACCTGCTATAGGGATAAATTCATCGATGTGCACAGTTCTCAAACAAAAACCTGTAACGTTAGAAAATTAAGGCCTTGTGTGGATGTGAAAGCATATCTGACACTTGGATGCAGTGGAGCAAAGGCCAGATGCCTTCGATGTTTGTGTGTCTGTGAAAGGAACTGAATTAATTCGGCAAGGGTGAGATGCTTGAGTTTGGATGCCCTAAAGCATGCGTGATTCACAGAGACGGCTGTGCCAGGCTGCTATCTATTGTTGTGGGGGCTCCTTCCTCCAGCAAACAATACTTCCATGAGGGAGAGGCTACAGCTTTTTTAGTTCAATTAGCAAAATTCATGCCATGATTCACCAATTTATCATTCTCAGATGGAAACATTTCTAGGAACTTTCTGCGCCTGGGGTACTAGATATCTCGCTAGTGGCCTATCTTTATTTGCAGCTGACAATAACTATTGTGTCCAAAGCAATTGCTACATTTCTTTTTTCACACAGTATGCTTCCAGATGATTGGAAGCTAGTGTGCAGGCAAGGGAGTGGTATCCATTTAAAAAGCCCTTTGCATGTTTAAAAACAATGACATGAAGGATTTCACAGTGTGACTCCACTGCCCAAATGGTACATGCTGAAACTTTGAAATGAATACAGTTTATATTGGCAGCACCCAAAGGAACCACCAAAAGTCATTGACATGCAAAAAATCTGAGTCATCAGAGGTTAAAAAAAAGAATGAAAAAGGAGAAACATTAACAGAAATCACCATACAGTTTTGCAAATTGGAGAGATTTCTCCAGCAGCTCTAGTGAAATTCCATTAATAATAGCAAGGGCCACAAAACTAGCTGTTATCTGGTGTCCAAAGATATTTGGGCATTTGTTTGAATGACTGGATGTGGTAAGAGAAATGGGGAGAGGAAATGGGGTCAGGAACCTGAGTTCCCCCACGAGGTTCTGTGTTGCTTAAGTTGTACACTATAGACAAGGTACATAGCCTGTATACCCATACTATTCTGACTGTAATTTTGTTACTATGCCTAGCACAGTAAGACTTAATTTCAGGTCAGATTTCAACATATAAATAAATAATTCTGGACAGTGCTGTATTACAGGAAAGATATTGTAGTCTCATTATCCAGTATGAAGTCTAGAAGCTGGCAAATTTCCGACATTTTTGAGCAACATTGCAGCTATTGGGTATGGACAACAGAGGTGGATCTGCTTATGCCTAGGTTTTCACAACATCCAACTATTCGTTGAGAGCTACTGATCCTAGACAGATACATAAATCTCTCAAACTTTACCTAGGAATGGCTAATGAGTGCTAGTGTTGAGAAAAAATTGTAAGCTCCAATAGGTATGTTAATTTAAGGCTTGTTGTCAAAGTAGATGCATGATTTTCTGGCCTTTTCCCTTTTCTGAAGTATATTTCAGTTTAAAATTGAGGTGGGAATAAAGTATGCAAGAAATTTCAAGTGTACTTATTTCCACTGGTACAATTTTGGTAGCAACATATGTTTTATCTTAATGTTGCTATGAGAGCTTGGGTTGGACCAACTGGTGATTAATCCAGTTGGACTTAAATTGTCTTACCATGCACAATAATACAATAGATTTGAAAGGTGTTGAAAAAGTAAAATGCATCCAAGCAAACTAAGAAGTCAGTAACACAGTTTAAAATAGGATTCAGTAAACCTGATCCATACATATGTATTTACATTTTTCTGTGCAACTATAGCAAGTATTGCTGCCTACCACCTTTATTTAAAATATTTTTCAACCAATTCTTGAAAGATATCTGTGTCTTCCAAAACTGGAAACTGCAATGTGGTTATTCTGGGGAAAAAGATTAAATTTAATTTTTCAAAAAACAAGAACTAGAAACTGAAAGTGTTGATCAAATAAAGATTTTGTAAACCAATTACACTTCTACCCCCTGCTCAATTTTTCATTAAAATAATCACAATTTTTAACCTGTCATTTTCAGCCAGCTCAGTACTCATTTTCTATTTCACCAAAAACTCCATACGGTAATTCAGGCCAGAGGAAATTAAACTTACAGAGTGAAGTTTTTCATTGAATGCAGTGCTGTAGTTGAGTACAGACAGCCAGAGATCTGTGTTAGAAAAGATCATTGACATTGAAGGGGCTGACTGAGGGAAGCAGGATATGATGTACAAACTCTACCCCAGCCAGAGGATGGCATCAGATTTGGGCTTGATTTGTATATTTGATAAGAAGAGCATTATTCTGTAGGGCAACTTCCAGCCTCATAGGAAAGAGGAGACTGGAATAAGATTTCCTGGCAGACCTGCATCCTAATACCTCTTTATTAAACACCTGCCAAGGCTAAGTTTGTTCTCATGCTGTTGTTTGTAGTTGTGTCTAAACCAACTCCAGTATTATTTATAGGAAATAATACCAAAGCAATCCTCTTTTATTCAGCAGCCATTAGTGGTGTTTATGGGAATTCCCCAACAGCCATGGCCCAAAGGCTCTAGTATATTGAACCACACAACCAGAGACTTTCACCAGAGATTTTCAGAGCTACACTTCTGTCATGCTGGAAATTCAAGTTTGCCTAGCAGAGGTATTTAAAACCTACATGTAACAAAGAATTTACTTTGCTGTTCCAAAGAAGCTTGTAACTTTTTGGTTTTGATTTATAAACTTGGCAATAAATTCTAGACTTGCATGACTTGTGGGAATAAAAGAAATGTATTGTCTGGGAAAAATCATGTTCATAAGATACACCTTAAAATTTTCATTTCAGTCACAGTGGAAAGACACTAGTACATTGTCTCCAGCTGGTTCACTCATGCAGTTCACTGTTCAATTTACAAAATATGGAAAAGTTTCCTTGGAAACAGATTTCTAGAAAGTCCTTTTTTTTCCCCTAATGGTAAATTGCTTTACCAGCTTTTGGTCAAATTCGGAGCTGGTACAGGCAGGTGCACCTCTGCATAAAACCTTTCCTACTTAGTAGGTCGCTGATATTTTTAGTCCAAAACAGTATACACACTGCCTGGAGAGAAGAAGAAGAAGAAGCTGAGCAGCTGACCTCTGAAATGAAAGTTCCATGCCTTGATTTAAATGTTCTGCTATAATCTGTTAGCAAAGCAATTTTATTCTAATATTCATGTGAAGCCAAATCATGGCCTACATCATGCCATTCTACAGGAATGCAGAGAAAGAAGAGAAATCTTTTGTGAAAGCTCCCTATTATTCTGAAGAAGATATGAAGAGTTAAGTAAGGTGATGCCTTTAGACCACTTCATTCCTCACTGTACCACAAGCACAGGTGGGAGAGAGGAACAGGCAGTGTCTAGACCCTCTGCTTCACCACATACGTTCTTCCCAATGCAACGATCTGTTCCCATAATAATTAACCAGCAGAACATGAGAGAAGGTCATGGTGCTATGCATAATCTTTTGCAGGACAAGGATATGCCCTAACAATGTAGTAGTGTATGAGTTTACTGGTACCTGTCTGTAGTCCTAGTGTCCAGTCTCCCTGTGACATTCCTTAAGGGCATTGTCTGTTTCACAGAAAAGCTCCATCTTTCTCCAAACCTGATAAATAGGAACCTGAAGCTCAACCCTATATACAGAAATTAAAGAGACCATTTTGAGAAACAATTCCCACTCTGTTCTGTTGGGTAGAAAGAGAACTGTGAAGTGAGAAGTCTAGGAAAATTCCCTCATCATATGAATCCAGTTACCAGCAAGCCACCTTAAAGAAAAGGTACAACCAGAAAATCACAGTTCTGTCCTATAAGTGATCTCCTTGTAGTCCCTAATCTCCAATCAGTGGCATGGATTGATGCACCCAGAGCATCAATTCAGTCAAGTAAGCATATAGTTTACTACAAGGCAAGGTAATGTATGACTTAATATGTTGACTTCGTAAGTCAATTGACTGAAAAACAGAATCCTGCAGTGCATTTGAAAAAACAAGCAAACAAAACCACAACACAAAATCTATATCTAGCATCAAAAAGAAATTTGTAAAAATATTTGGTGGTTTAATTGCACCTCTACCTGTTTGCAGAATGATGTCGATTATCCTGTGAATCATCTGACTTCATTTAATAGTGTTATATTCCATACATCATTGCGACTGTGAGCTCAGCTGTCATGACATCAGAGACCATCAGTCAGGCAGTCAGAAGACCTACATGTTTGTACATGAGGTAATTCAGCATAGATTTATGATAGATATGTGTGATTTTCAAACAAAGAAAGATTTATTAGCATTTCACAATCATCTTTGTTTAAAGGTTAGAAAGTGTTATGTAGAACACACAGTTTCTTTTAGTTCAGAATAATTATATGTGGCTTGTTATATTGTCAGTCAGTGCAATGTTGTTATAAAAACCAGCAGGAGGGCATATTTGGGAGTAATATATATCGCATTGCACACGTAAAAAAAAAAGGTTATTTAAGCTTGAAGAGCAAAGAAGGCTCAGACATTAGGAAATTCTGGAAATAAGGTTATCTACACAGCACTTGCAAACAAATGGCGAGAAAAAATGCCAGACTAAAACACAAATTTAAATTCTAAACCAAACACAATCAATGTGTACACAAGACATCTAAAACTACATCTGTGAAGGCACGTGTCCTTTGTTCTCTTTCATTCAGAAGGAACATATTGCTCATCCCTCCAAATTGTAAATAACAATCATTAGTTAGTATCCACAGATGAACTGTGTCTTTTGGAGTGCTTCATCTCAGACGACAGAACTGTATTACACAAGACTGATTTGCACTGGAAATAGGCGACACAGGGGAGTGTCGTTCTCACAGAAAATGCCATGTAGGTCACTTGTTAGTTAAAGCTGTATTGCAGAATTGTCCAAGATGGGAGGTGGTTCTTTAGAAAGCATATTGAGACATTCCCAATGGCTAAAATGTGTTGTTTCAATCACTAGAAAACATAAAAGTAAATAAAATTGGGCATTCATTTGGTCTTTCCCAGGTCCATATTATGACTTTTGATACCTTGTACAATCCCATCTCACTTCTTTCCAAAGAAGAATGACAATTGTGTTCAACCATGTCCACAAAGCATTACAGTGGCTTCACAAAATTTTTCACCGCTCTTGACTGTTAATTCCATTATTTGGTGATTAATGAGTAGTTTGTAGCTGCATTAGGCTGAATTTGATCCTCATCTGTCTGAAAACTGTGATACAAAAGTGGTTGTGATCATATGTCTCCAAGTGTTTTTATCCTATAAGGAATGACTCAAGACTGTACAGTAATTAATTCGAAAGCTACTATTTTAATGATTGAGAAACAGCCCAAGTGCAGCACAGAAAATCTTCTGGTTTTCTTAAATAATGAGTAGTTCCCTGACTACAGAAAGAGTCCAATTCTTCTTATCTACAGTGTCAAATCATTCATCTAACTTTCCTGTTATCATCTTTAAGATATGCTGACTTTTTCAGCAAGTAGTAACAAGTTGGGTGAATGCCCCAATGTTCAATCTATAACATAGTAGTAGCAAAGATGAAGCATTTTGATCCACTAAAGTCAATATGATTTTTGTTTTGATTTTCAGAAGTGTTAGAATCTGCCCTTAAAGCTCTCTAATAGTGGTGTTTGTTGCTTAGAGATCTAATCCAAAGTCTCACTCGTGATCCAGAGGAACTGCTTTCTGTTTAGAGGACTAGCTTAAATAAAAAAAAAGGTGATTAAAAGTAACCTAATTTGGGGGTGTTTATTGTCAGGTTTTGGCAATATATTATGACATTTTAAACTTCTGCAATAATCGAGGTTTTAAGTAGCTAGTAACCTAGTAAGTTATTAGATTATGCCATTTTTTTTTTATAATATCAGACACCATGTTTTTCATACAATATCTTTACAACGTTATTAATTTTTCCAGGCAGGTTAAAGTAATTTCTAGGGCTGTTGTATTTTTAAGGTGCATATATCTTGGATCATTCCAATTCCACCAGATTTTGATTTGGCAAGAGCTGTTACAAGCACGTGGATACTAATAATAAAAAGTTAAACTTACATTTGGTTGCTAGTTATGGTTACATCTTTGCATGCAGCTTTATAGGCTGTTTTTAGTCAGTTCTGTGAAAAATTCTGAATTTTATATCTTTGAAAATAAATGATTTCACATTGTTTTTAGCTAAATTTGTCTCAGTTGTTTGAAAGAGAACAAACAAGAAAATATTTGCTGGTATACTCCCACAGAACACTTTCCTTGAAACATATAGCTAACCAGAATTGTCAGCATACTTCAGATATTTAAATATCTGCATCAAACTATTTAATATAAAAGATGTAAACACTCACAGAAGCTATTCCACCCATGGACTAAACATGAAGTCAAAGGCTTGTGCTTCTTTAGGTATACTTTCTCTTTCTCTCCCCCCAAGTTGCAATTCACATCGTGTAAGGCCATACCTGAAGCAGCCACAGTGCCCCTGTGGAAGCATGGAGATTGCATGAGGAAGACAAGGGTTCCTGCTACCACATCCTCACCAGAAAACAGGGGCAGCCTTCCCCTCTCCCTGTGGCTACCCCTTGGTTCAGAACCCTGTCCAGTAGGAGAGCAGGGGGATCGACAGGTTGGATCCCCTAGTCATTACATTTGTGAATTCTTCCATGGCTTGGGGTAGACATCAACCTCTTCAGCATTTCCAGGACTGGGAGCTGCAGAGCATAGGACTTGGTGATGGCAATTAGACATAATTTTGGTGTCTATGGCTTCTTATGGGCCCAGTATAAAATTTGTTTCATTATTATTATTATTATTATTATCATTATTAAATTCTCTAGGATAACATAGAAATGCTTTTGTAAACTTTTTCACAAACGTTTTACCTTTCCAGTTGAGAGATATTATTATTCATTATTAAATTCTCTAGGATAACATAGAAATGCTTTTGTAAACTTTTTCACAAACGTTTTACCTTTCCAGTTGAGAGAAACTTTACCTTGAAGGTATTTCGATAAACTGTTACTTACATGAAAAACATACATTATGTTTTCCAGTCAAATGAATTCTGGATCTTTAAAAGGACTATAAAATGAGAGTTCTCAGTGCTAAATGGCTCACTTGAGACTTTCAGACTCCTCTGAAAATCCCCATGAGGCCAGGCAGCTGTAACTCTTGCCTATACTGCTATTGAATAGTGCTCGTGGAGGACCAAGTAGTTTCAGAAATTAATCTGGAGGAGGATGAGGCCTTGAATGTTTCAGACTATAAATTCGGATAAGGATATTTATGCACTTTGTGGTTTCCTATGTGTTTACATATTAACATCTATCACTTCCTATGGCATAAAAAGTTTTTTTTTAGCTGATACACAAAACTAAAATGTTAACATTAGCCTTATAGTAACTTCTGTTCTGCTCTTACGCTTCAGCTTTGTATTTCATGATAATTTGTTCATAGGAGCAGGGGTTTCTATCATGTACTTAATATCTGAAATGTTCTCCTAGTACTTGACTATTAATCTGGCTTCCATTATCATATTGAATGTTTGATGATCTATACAAAGAAGCTATTCTAAAATAAAAGAAAAAAAATAGATGAGTGACAGTTTCTCTATAGCTGGCTGAATTCACAAGGAGATGTGAAAGTTTACTGAAAAAGTTTGCATGCATCTGAAGGTAGAATTTGCTCTGCAGTTATCATAATCCAGAGTTCGTATGGAAGCTGGAAAGAAATGGAAAAGATAACCTGATAGTGTTGCAAACAGATCATCTGGCAAAAATTATAAATCAGATCAGATATTTTCTTCTCTTCAACTTCTTTTAGTATAACTTAAAATTTTGAGTGAAGAATGTGGTGTGGAATGAAAAGTGAAAACATTTAAAAGAATCAAAAAGAATATTTGGCAATTTCTAAGCTTTTGTTGTTGAGATGATCCTTCCCATGAAGGATGTTAACAAAGTGCATATACTGACCAAATGTTGTGATGAAAATGCCTGGATCACTTCTATCCAGAATGCTCGAGAACTGTGGCTTGCTACCCAGAATTTAATAGATGAAACTTGTAAGCATCATTCTCAGAGTTACAAATAGGATGAACGGAAGTTGTCCTCTCTTCTGTGGCATCTCAAAAAGGATTTAACAGCCTCTCCAACCCTACCTTGGAGTGACCTATCTCACTCATGTGAATTTTAATCAAACAATCATTACAATTTCTAACACTATCCCCTCCTGTGTTCCATGATATACTGTTCAGAAGGTATTGACTTGCCCTAGTCTATTGCAAAGAGGTAGTCTTGTAGCAGTTAAGATGAGAAAATTTTGTGTGATACAAAACCCCCTGAATTTTTTAGCTATGATGTCTGCATACTGTCATTTCTCACATACATCAAGACATGCCATTTCAAAAGTACGTATTAGAAATTAAAGGACATCAAAGCATATTTGAAATTGGGTGAGTAAAAACGTTAATTCAATTACAACACATTTTGGCACTCTTCTTGCTACAGATGTCTGTTTCAAGTTAAACATTGGGCATCTTCCAATACAAATTTGTAGCAGTTGCTTTGATGGAAAATTGAATGATGCAAGTGTTCCGATGATTACCAGATGTTTTATTGATAGCTAGGTAGGTAGGTACTGTAGGCAAATAGCAAAGAGACCACACAAATAAATTTAACAGAAAAAGCCAGACAAGCAGAGGTATTCCAGAAGTTCTTTGTTTGTAGCACATAATCTGTAATTAATAAAATACAACTATCAGGAAAAACAGTAGACAAGTGCCTGAAATTACAATACCTTTTGCCAGTTCTTATTCAAAGAGGCATTAATAAAGCATTTTTTCTAATATAAAAATATCTAAAACATGTCAGCTAATCACTTATAGGTAGCTGTCAGAAGCATCTTTCCCCCTCCACATCAGCCTGCTCTGTTGGTGTGTGTGGAGACCACCAGCTTCAGCCTCCTCTCCAGCATGTTTCCCTCTGTAGTTTGAAGGCTGTCTATCCACATGGATTATTTCTGGTGTCTGGGAGGGATTAGAAGATGAGGAGAAGCTCTTTTGCAATTTCCTTCTCCCACACTTATGTAGTGGCAATCTCAGTTTAACTGTTAGTGTGGCAGATTTTCAGGTCTATGTGCTTTCATATCAGCTTTTAAGTTTTGAAAAGGCTTAGAGTCTTGATTCAGCTAAATTCTGAAAGACCTCAGATGAATGACTATAATTTGTCTATGTCTTGCAATTCCCTTTTTCTATGCCCTTCCCAAGTTATTAATCTGTTTCTTTTTCAATTTTTAAAATTTTCCCAAAGTCTCCAGAATCCTCCCCTTCATTCTAGCACCAATGCTAAGCCTTTATCTTAGATGCAGTAATCAAAAATAGTGACTAGGACAAGGGCTTCTGTATGATAGGTAGTATATAAACATAGAATTTATTATTCCCCTACTCAAGTCATCTTTTGTTGCATCTATTTCTCCTGACTTTCTATCCCTGCAGGATGCCAAAGTATCTAAAGGCAAAAGCAAAGTCTCATCTTCGGTCCAAGGTTTAATGCTAGAGGTGACGAAGCACATGGGAATATCACTCTTGTGATACAGTAGAGTTCAGCTACAAATTCTGGCCTCCTTTTCCCAGTAGGTAGGCACCTATATAACTGTTAACACTTAATTGCTTCATGTACACTACCAAGCACAGATACTGGCATGTTTTCTTGTGTTGCAAAGAGTGCACACAGCTATCCCCCATTTTTTTTTAATTATTTCAAGAAAAGAAAGACTATTGAGTCCTAATGATAGGGTTGTAACAAGCAATTAAAAAAAAAAAAGCATTGCTTCCTAACTAATTTAAGGATTGTTTGGCCTCAGGTTTTTCAATGGATTCACTGCAACTCACAGCACCATGAAATATATATTGTACAATTCCTTACAGCATATCTTCTGTAATAGAACTGCCATGTACACGGATCACACAGAAAAAGGAAAGTTTCAACTCTAAAGCAAAATCAGAGCTTATGCTACCTTCTGCAATAACCTGCAGTGACTTATCAGAATGAATGGAAAAATCATTCTTTCTCCAAAAGTAGGACAATTCTGGCTACTCCACATTTACAGAAACTGGAATACAACAGGGAGAAGCATTTCTGTGGTATTTAAATGGAAACATTGCCAGAGACTGCTTTATTGTGGTATTTTAGTTGAAGACAAGTAGGTGGTTACTGTGGTAAACTTGCACAGCATAACTCAGTTATCCTTTTAAAAAAGAAATGCAAGATCTAGTTAGAAGTGTGTCAAATACAATTAACAATGACAAACCAGCCTCTTTACAGGAGAGACATACATTTTCCACATACACCCTTTTTTAAATACTTTTTTGATTCCCTGCTGTAACATTTTATCATTTCCAGTGGGAAAGCTAACTGGAAAACTCCATGAGGTGGATACTGTGTTTAGTCCATTGCCTGCGACAAGCATCCTTTTAAAAGTTAATCCTTTAAAAAAGTTTTTCTTGCTAATGTGATGCACACTCATAATTTTAGGATTTTTTTTGAGTTTTTTTTAAGGATTCCACCAATTTTCTTGATATTTTGTAACAAAAATTTCCCTTAATTTTCAGTAAGAGCTGAATAAATGAAATTTTAATGTCAGAAATGCTCACAGCTCTCATTACTACAGATGGATAACTCAGGTGCCTCGTGAGGCTTCCTTCTAGCATGCCAAATGCTATGTCTGTTCTTAATGTATCAATATCTTATTAACACTAAAACTGCAGACGTTACATGGAGGTTCACAACGAGTTTCCTTCCACCCTTCATTCATAACACTTTTTAAATTCTATCTATGGAGCTGTTGATTTTGCCTCTGGAATCTCCCTATAGTCTGTTGTAAAGTCCTTATACAACACGAGTGGGAGCTTTAGCTACCTAAATGGCCAAATTGTTATCTAGAGTGGAACATGTTGATCATCTTGAGTGCCATCACATGGTATGTACAGGACAACCAGGTCATCAGGCCCAGTCAGCATGGGTTTATGAAAGGCAGGTTCTTCTTGACTAACCTGATCTCCTTCTATGACCAGATGACCCACTTAGTGGATGAGGGAAAGGCCGTGGATATTGTTTACCTGGACTTTAGTAAAGCCTTTGACACCTTTTTCCACAGCATTCTCCTGGAGAAACTGGCTGCTCATGGCTTGGACGGGCATACTCTTCGCTGGGTAAAAAACTGGCTGGATGGCCAGGCCCAAAGAGTGGTGGTGAATGGAGTTCAATCCAGTTAGTGGCCGGTCACAAGTGGTAGTCCCCAGGGCTCAGTATTAGGGCCAGTTCTGTTTAGTATCTTTATCAATGATCTGGATGAGGGGGTCGAGTGCACCTTCAGTAAGTTTGCAGACGACACCAAGTTGGGCGGGAGTGTTGACCTGCTCAAGGGTAGGAAGGCTCTGCAGAGGGACCTGGACAGGCTGGATC
>NW_008794213.1:691313-704994 GCF_000699145.1 Aptenodytes forsteri
TGGTTGACAGCTGGCTGAACATGAGCCGGCAGTGTGCCCAGGCGGCCAAGAAGGCCAATGGCATCCTGGCCTGTATCAGAAATAGCGTGGCCAGCAGGACTAGGGATCGTGCCCCTGTACTCGGCACTGGTGAGGCCACACCTCGAATACTGTGTTCAGTTTTGGGCCCCTCACTACAAGAAGGACGTTGAGGTGCTGGAGTGTGTCCAAAGAACAACAAAGAAGCTGGTGAAGGGTCTAGAGAATAACTCTTATGAAGAGCGGCTGAGGGACCTAGGGTTGTTTAGTCTGGAGTAAAGGAGGCTGAGGGGAGACCTTATCGCTCTCTACAACTACCTGAAAGGAGATTGTAGGGAGGTGGTGTCGTTCTCTTTTCCCAAGTAACAAGTGATAGGACAAAAGGAAATGGCCTCGAGTTGTGCCAGGAGAGGTTTCGATTGGATATTAGGAAAAATTTCTTCACCAAAAGCAAGCACTGGAACAGGCTGCCCAGGGAAGTGGTGGAGTCCCCATCCCTGGAGGTATTTAAAAGACGTGGCACTTAGGGACATGGTTTAGTGGTGGACTTGGCAGCGTCCAATGGTTGGACTTGATGATCTTAAAGGTCTTTTCCAACCTAAATGATTCTATGATTCCATGATTCTATATCAGGGAGCAAACATCTGTCCTGACTTTGGAATAGCAACTAGTAATGTTACCTATATCCTGTTTCCAGGTAAGGCAGAGTAATAAAACACAGAAGAGCCTTGCTTGTCAAAGTTTGCCCACTGATACCTCAGAAATACTAGGTAAGCATATTTTTCTTCAGTGGTAATTTCTAGGTGCCATGCCTAGATCTGAAGACCATATTTAAGCCTTGGGAATTCTGACTTCTTTTTCAAACAAGATGTATGCTTTTTCAGAGTCACAGTACTTGAAAAAAGATTCTTTCAAAGGATATTTTTCAAACTCTAAGAAAGATTATTTCTGTATTAATAATAGATGTCTCGACAGTTGGCATCTTGTTTGCAAAATAAAATGTAACTTCTTTTAAGGTAAAGTTTAAGTTTTCTTCTAATTGCTAAATCTACAATTTTTGCAATTTTTACATGGTAAAAAGGAATACTAGAGACTACTGCTTTATTTTAATCCTTTTATTGATGTTCCAGTTATTATCCATCAAACTAAGTATTAGAAGAGGACACATTTGATACAGTATTTAATTTATTTCATAAGGATTTCAAACACAAATTATAATGTGCTTTAATATGCATTTAATGTGCATGTTGAATGTTAGCTAGTACAATTTTAACTAGCTAATAGTCCAGAATTGATAATACTTTATTCCCAATTATTGCTAGAAGGGTAAGTGCTCAAATTCTGAATAACTGACTTTTTTGGGTGTGCCAATTGTAAAATTTCTAAATATGATCACATCAGCACCTTTGCCATTTAAATTTCCTTAGCACTATTCAGATTTGGATTATGTAATATTCTTTCTCAACACTAAACTTTTCACACTATTTTATTTCCAAACCTTAGCAGCTAGAATCTTTAGAGTCAAAAATATAATGAAAAAGTTACAAAAGAGAAAAATGTTGATCTAGCTCTCAGGCCAAAAAATGCTATCAATAGCAAACCAACTTTTTAAATATGGGGAAAATATTAAAGTATGAAACACTTAAGCATTTAAAAATTCTATTCCGGTAAATACTTTTAACTCCCCTGTGATACAATGATAATCAGTTCCAAGATGATATTTAATCAGGAAGGATAGATTTCTGGTTAGGATATTGAAACAGGACACAGATAATGTGGTCTTGTGGCTGAATTCAACAAAGAATTTAGGTGTCTGACTTCCAGAGCAGTCAGAACTGCCCAGCTGCTACTTCATCCCAATGGTATGTACATTTCCTATGTACCACCTTGTTGGATTTAGAGTTTCTGAATTTTGCTGCTTCTGGGCATACTAGGAACTGTTGCAGGTTGAGTAACTCAGCATAAATATTTCCTGTTTGCAACTAGCCCAACTGAGGCATTTCTCTGTCCTGTTGGATTCTCCAAGAACATAACAAATGCTTTATTTAGAAGAATTATCTTATATTACAACAAAACATTCCTGGAACACTCATTCAGAAATAGTTCAGTGCCTTCCTCTGCTTGCAAAAGGAACAAGAATATCAAAGCCATATCTCAAGTCAGCACCAGGGTAGAGATGACTCCTGCTGATGCTACAGCAGCATTCAGGAAAGAGAGGAACCTCGGGTGAAGGATGGCACTGGGACTGGCTTCCCATTTCCTGAGTAAATGCTCTAATCAAGAGGCGTTTAATGGTAGGGTGGACAAACCAACCCTTCATTAGTCTGAAAATAAAACACTCTGCTATTGAATCTGTTTATTTCTGCATAAACAATTTCAATAAATACTGAATTTGAGAGAAGTAAGAGGGTGAGCCAGACTGCAGCTTAGTGGTGAGGAATTTAGTGATGAGGACAGTCATATATGAAGGACAAATGTGGGGTCCAATAATTTATTGGCTCAGCAACTGTCTTGTTTGTAGATCTAGCATTTATGATATAGGGGCCTCTAGATGCTGTTGTAGTTCAGTTAATAATTTTGCCTCCTGCTTACTTGTTTTATACTTTTTACAGTACTGGAACTTTCTGCTGCCTTTCACGGTAGTTATTGGATCAGTTAATGCAGTATGACATATGACAGACAGTCTGGGGAGGGCCAGCAAGTCGGTATGGCACTTAAATAGCTAGTTCTGTCCTTCTTGGTGATAGCTGAGAAGGAATAAGCTTGCCCTTCACCATCTTAAAGATAGAGGCTTCCAGTTACTTCTGCACGTCCTGGAAGCAACAGAATTGCTAGTTTGCAGAAATATTTGGAGGGATCACCAAAAACAGAGAAGGGGCCATCTCAGCTCAGGCAATGTAGAAACATTAGATGACCTTTAAAGGTCCCTTCCAACCCAAACTATTCTATGATTCTATGATTAGAGATTAAATAAAAAGAGTGGTTAAACATTGGAACAGGCTGCCCAGGGAAGTGGTGGAGTCCCCATCCCTGGAGGTATTTAAAAGACAAGTAGATGAGGCACTTAGGGACATGGTTTAGTGGACATGGTGGTGTTGGGTCGACGGTTGGACTCGATGATCTTAGAGGTCTTTTCCAACCTCAATGTTTCTATGATTCTATGATTCTATACATCAGTCTTTCCTCTCAAGGTTGGTAAAAGGTTGAGGCCCAAAGGAAGGGAATTTTGGTAGGAGGCAAGATCGTAATGTAACATTTGAACTTCATGTTCATGAACATCAGAAACCTGGGGTTCACAAGATTCCAAAACTCAGGCAGAAACTGTGAGGATTGATCATACATGAACCAAAATCAGAAAACAAATGAATAGCCTCTCCAATTAAAAAAGGAAAAAAAAAAGGAACCAATGACAGTTTTAATCTGTTTCAGAGGAAGATTTTGCAGAAATTGAGAAAGAAACATAGATATTGAGTTAATGAAAAACTTTTATAAGTTAATTAATAGCAGATGTTTTTAATAATTTATCCTCTCTTTTCCCCTTTTTCTAAAGTGAAAATAAAGAGATCCCCCAGGAACACTCCCAAGGAATAAATATAAAGTCCTATCATGAATATTATGGCATTAAGCACTCAAAGATCTGGAAATTCTGAAGCAAGAAGGTGTTTTGGCCACTTTACTCATTGTCAGTACACAGTATCAAAGAAGTAAGATATATATGGGAAGTCCTTGATCCATTTTTTCTTCATCAGGAAGAAGCAATTGCCAAGTGCATAATAACTACTCAAAAGTAAAGCCTGGGAATGCCTTCTGGAAAAAAATAGCTTCTTTAAAACTGAACAACCTGTTCTTCAGAGGATGTATGAATCAGGAAGTTGTTTCTTTGTTTTGTATAGCAGGTTCACAGCCTATTCTATTACCTTTCCATTTTGTTAAATATAAATTTTCACATATTGTTTTCCATAGAGAATAAACAATATATAATATGACTGAGTTAATGCTAGTGAAGAAAAATGAATTCTTAGAATTTGCCTATTTCCAGAGTGCTAAGTATCAGAAACTCACTATTGTAAAAATGCTGTGTTCTGTGCAGTTCTTATTAAATAAGCTAATTCACAAACTGGACATGTATTGTCTACTACTTGGTTCTCAGGATAAAATCTGAAGTTGCAGATAATTTAGGTAAAGCTGAGGGAAGCTACTCAGTCATACACGTGTGGTGATAGGCATTGTAAGAAGAAAGCATACTATAATTAATTACAGTCCCCATTACTGAACTTAAAGACCTAGTAAATCGTATCAAAATTATGGGACTTCTTAGGTGATTTTAGTTTCTAAACTGGAACCTGCTGCAAAAATAGCTAAACTGATCATATTAGGAAAAGGTTTAAGGAATTGTTTGGGGTTTTTGTTTGTTTGTTTGTTTTTCTAACTATTCCAACCGTGGACAGTAGACACAAAATCATTGCAGTACTTGAGACTTACCCTTTCTGTAATATAAATATTCCATATGTTAGCTTTGACAAAAATCATGATTGCATACATGGTACTGCACTGAAACATTCTCTTTTTCCAAATCCCAACTGCCTTTCTCCTTTCTATTTTGCTTGATCGTGTAAAATTCATCAGTAATGATCAATACAAAGTGAACCAAAATACAGAATGATTTTGCAGTGGAATACTTGATATAGAAGCCTACATTGTGAAACCTTAGGGAAATTTAAAAAAGAAACAATGACCAATGTATTGAAAGATCCATTGGATAAAAAAAAAAAAAAAAAATATTTTCCAGAACATTTCCATAGAGAAAAGAAAAACAACAAATTTCCTAGAAAATTTACATTTGGCAGCTGGATTTATTATGTGCACATGTTACTCAGCAAGACGACTTTTTTGAACTAAGTGTACTCAGAAGGGGTATCCTGTAGAACAATTCATACTGTGAATAGTGTCGAGGAACATAGGGCAAGAAATAAATCTGGGTCATCAACAGAGGCTAGTATGTGTTGTTTTGGTACATCTGCTTCATCTCTTAGCTTGCCATATATTTAAAACATAAGACAGATTGCTGTAAGGGTGGGATTTTGTTCCCATTTAAATGAGAATAGAGTCAGACACAAGTAGGAATGAGGCCTGTGCTAAAAGACCTCTGTTCCATTTTGTGTGAGAGGAAAACTGCCTGTTTTCAGAATTAAACTTACAGCATGAAGTCCTTGCAGTCCCTGCTGAAGACTGCAACAAAGTCTTATAGTTCTCCACTTGTTCATAGTGGAGAAGATGCTCATATATTCTTGCTAAGGAAAAAGGTGGTCAAGGATGGATCTGTGTGAATCTATATATGTACTGGGAAGTCTCCAGTAAGCATAAGCAAGGGGTAACTGAAACCTACCTTCATGGTGTGGGCTAGAGCACAGGAACAAAAAAGAGATGTGGGAGGCTTTTTCTAACTAGGCAGGGTCCAGATGAAGATAATTGTTCCAAATGTTTGTTTCGTTTTCTCCCCACCTCCACTCTTTTGGTGCAGGAACCCCCTTTGATTTTACTCCACAGCATTTCCTGTATTCTTAGCCCACACCATCATGATTAATGCAAATAGAGCCTGTTTATTAAGCAAAGAGAGAGAGAGTAATGTACACCGAAAGTAACTTTCTTCTTTGTTTTCTAAAAGAAGCCATGCAAAATAAGATAAACACTGATATCTTTAACTCTGCATTCCAGCGAGTTTGCTGCTCTCTGGCTGGTTTGAACAAAACTATTTTATAGCAAGATTGTCTTACAGATAACCAAGATGCTTCTGGGCTGTATGTGGGGGTTGATTATTGCCACATGTGAGCAGCCTAGAGAAATTAAGAGCCAACTCAGTATTAGTAAAACAGACCTTGAAAGAGCACTGTATTTATTTGTTACCAGCCTATAAAAATCTTTCTCATCGTGACCACCAGACACAAGCACAGAAGCCCAAAGGGACATGTTATTCCATTGACATAATAATAAAAATACAGTGTCCGTTAATCATAACTGATTCACTGCCTCTGTCAGCAAAATCATCCATTTTGGAGAAGGCTGTGTACATTTTGCAGGGATTCTGAAGGCTCCATCATGCCAGTGAACCCCCAGAAGTGGCAACTTCTAGGTCTTTACAACACAGCTATGTTCTTCTCTGTCAAAAGACAAAGTGAATGAGAGGAATGATAGGATTAAAAGAAAAAAAATCACCTCTGGAAAATGATGAAAATGGCCCCTGGGATAAATAGGACATGTTCAGGGCATAATTTTGACAGTTCTAGGAGAAAACCTACTATGTATCCGGTCATATCTATCCAGCTGTAGCTAATCTGCCAACTTCAGGTCTTTGCATGTACTGTAACCATACTGAAGCATAAACTTCCCACTTCCAATCGAGGAGGTCCCCAACCGAAGGAGCTCTGAGATAGCTCTAAATGACCAGGCAATAATCTCTATAATGTTACACTCATTGCATGAACTTCTTATTATTCTTTAATGGCTCTTTCTTGGAAGTTCAGGTTACCTTTTACAATAGAGAAAAAAATGATTGTTCTTTGGTTCTCTAGCAGCATGCCGTTTCATGCTCAGGTATAATATTTTGATTTACTACTCATGCTGTGATGAAAATAACCAATGTAAACTAGTTCATTTGTCGCAGTCATGCACATAATACTCTGGAGTTTTGTCATGAAAAGGTGTTTTGCCCAAGATGTGGGGTTACTTTGTGTATTTCTCAAAATAGTGTGTTGCAATTCTGCAGTAACCAGAAGTTTCCAGCTTATGTATTTATATCATGCAATACAGATAAATGGTTAGAAGTCACAAAAGCAGACACGTTACACTTTAGCAGTGTAACATTTATGATATTGGCAGGTCAGCTCTGGGTATCTGTCCAGATACTTATGATGAACTGCAAATCATAAACTTCTGGTCCTGAACACTGGAATACCCTCAGCTGAATTTTTTCTGATCTTGCAGTTCCCTCACTGAAAAGAAGGACGACAAGGTCACATAAAATAAGCAGCATAACAATGCTTGATATATTGTTAAGCAGTTCTTATTCACTCAAGTTCAGCAATACTTATTTTTAAGCACTGAATGATTCCTAAATACATACTCTGCTGGGACTAAGAATTGCTAAATGTTATCCAAGTGCTCAGTACTTTACTGAATTAAAGCTCAGTTTTCATTCCAGGGACTGATACAAACTGAAGGTACTACTGGAGGGAGACATTCCTTTGTGAGACTCAGCAGTGGTATCTCTGGCCAATATAAAGCAACAATTGCAACAAATTCTTGTGTCAGTCTTTTACTCTTAGATCAGACAGTGGAGCACAGAAGACACATATTCTGGCTTCACAAACATGCATTTGAAATGTCTGAGAAGAAAATATTTTTTGCTGCAAAACTCAAAATTGAGTTAAAACATGTTTCCCTTAAAATGTCATAAACCGAATCAAAAACTTCTATTAAACAATTTTGTAGTGTTCAAGTTTCCTGGTTAATAAAAAATTTAATTTCATTTTGAAGGTGATTTGCTAATCTACAGCTAAAAGCACAAAGATGTGTATTAACTTACTTTACTGATCCTTATAAGGAACTTGATTTACTGGGGGGGTTGGAGTTTGCATTTGTAAGCGTTCACAATTGTGAAATGCAACATTGCTTACCTCTTTGTGCATAACAGTGTTGTGTCTTAGTTGCTAAAAGTCTATTTATCTCCCCTGAGGTGGTAGTTCTGGATGAGCAATCATGGCTTTGTAGAGAAGGCTAGAAATCTACTTCTAAACCTCGTCCAGAGAAATCTGTTGTTTCCAGCTGGAAACCAAGAAGCTTTACTACTGCTCTTCAAGTGAAGATTTGAAAAGGGAGGAGGAGGAACCACAACCCCAGCAGAGCTGTGGCACTTGGAGCCAGCTGAGAAGGTGGCCCCAGACTTAGGAATTCCCCCATGCAGAGAGAGCATAAATTTTTCAAAAGCCAAAATTGAAAGCCAAACACTGAAAGCAAATCCAGACAATGGTTAAACATATAGGAATAATCAGACCGGTGTTTTGGACCTAATTCACATATTGTGGAATGTAGATAAAAGCCCTGAGCACAACTATATGAACTTGAGGAATTTTCTGCTCTGATGATGTCTCCTTTACTAGAACCTGTAAGACCTTGTTGAGCCTTGCAGATCTTTGGCTTATCACTGTGGGCAATAATTTCTTTGTGAATCACTTCATCTAACAAATCATCACTGTGTCCTCTACAGATGTTTTTCATTAAGATTAATTAATTTCTTCTAGGGGACTAATGCCAACAAAGATGTTATGCAGGAATACATTGTTCCTTAATACCAAGAAATTCTTTTCTGAACGTAATAACATATTTAACATCCCAACTCCTTGCCCAGCAGATTCCTATTCAGGGATAGCATGTAATTTAGACATATACTATATAAACAAAACATTTTGCTTGCATGTTCTATAATTTGCATTATGGAGACACAAGAAGCTAGATGGTCCTGAAGTTTCATTTTGATTTAAAAGCAAAGCAACACTCCTCCCTCAGCTTTTATATCTCTGCATGTAAATCAATGAATATCTAAATTGAAATATTAACTAGAAACTGGTCATGTGGCTCTGTTCGTACCTGTGCACATTTTTATTTTCATGCCTCTAATAGTGCTACATTAAATAATAAGCATGGTGGTATCTTCATTTGTAAGAAAAAAGTAGTTTTGTAGGGTTTTATTTTAATTCATTTTTATATTCTTCCACTAGAAAATTTAAGGATATGGCCTATTAAAGGATATATCCCATCAGACACTAGACAGGTATCCCTATCAGACACTAGACAGGTATCTAGTGTCTGATTTAAAGAAACTTCTCTAAGCTGTTGTCCATCCCGTCATTTTTACAGGCAAGCACCTTCAAGCATGTGGTGTCGATAGGACACAAATTCATATTGCTTAGTTAAAAAAGTTTGCAATATCATGAAGCACTCAGTTGTTGCAATAAGATTACTCTGCAAGAAAGTTATCTCAACAGAATGGGTACCTCAGTAATACATTATATTATCTGTTCAACACTGAATGTGCTGGATTAGAATTAATGAACTCTTTTTTTTTTTATTATTGCCACATGAGTCATAATTAGAGGTTACCACACCAGTCAGTTAGTCAACATGTAAGTGAAATAAAACAGGTTGTTTGCAATGTAGATCATGTAGCACCTAAGTGATCATGCTGCTAATCAGTATGACTCCAATTTTTTAAAATAATTTTTAGAAAGCATCCTTTCCCTGCCCACTGCTTTACAAAGTCTGAGAGCAGATCACTTTTAAGCGGTGGCAGTCTTTACCATACTTTTGCGTAACTTCTGTTCTAGATATCACTGTTGATATGTTCCTCATATCATCTGAGATGGCTAAATAAATTCCTATCTTGCAAAATTACATCAAAGATCACAGTAATGTTCTCTTTTATTTTGCAGAGAATATAATGAAATGAACAGCAACTGGATAGACTGGCATACTTGTCACAAATTATCATCATGATCTAAGAAGCAAAACAAGTAGGGAGATTGCAATGGTAAATTTTCTTTAATTGTAAGACATATGGATACTCTGACACCATGTTGAGAAGCACAGGATGGGTGACAGGATGCATAGCTAACATTAAGGCAACTGAAAATTTTCTACAGTGTTAGTCAGAAATGTAGCCCTATCCTCTGAGGTTTTCCTTTCCCACTCAATGATTTTCCTAGATACTATATAAGCAAATGAATAACTATTAATTTTTTCCCTTCAGCAAAGCAGTAGTGATTCAGATATTCCAAAAACTAGGAATCACCCTGAGCAGGGTGATTACTTCTTTCTGTCAGTACCTCTTGTTCTTAGAAGGCAAAATCTTTATTAATGTAATGAGCAGGTGTCAGGCTTTGACTGTAAAGGGTGGAACTCCTCCTGCTTAACCTGATGGGATTTTTAACAGATACAATTATTTTGAAGAGCAAACACCTGATAATAAATCTTGAATGCTATTTGCACTCATCTATAGTTATACAGGTGTGATAGCAGTACATCATTCGAGTACTGATTAAATCAACTGTTGAATTTGCAAAAAAATCCCCCAACCCAGTGACAAAATTCTTGTATGATCCTCTATCAGTCAATAACAAATGGACTCCTGGTTTTGCTGCACAATATCTTGTATTGGAAATGCCAAATGACAATAAGTTTAAAAAATTATATTGTTTACTAATTAAATGCCAAATGTATCCTAATAAAGCTGTAGAGAACAGTGAAAGTCCAATTTGATCTAGCTAGGAAAAGAAACCACCCTGAAGTCTTCATTTTCCAAACTTTATTTTCTCCTTCTACTGTATTTTTTGTAAATAAAGCTCCTTCAGACCACGTGCAAAAAGCTATCCAGGAAAAAATGCTTTTAAGAATTTTTTTCAGGGCAATTTTAGCTTGATATAATGTATTATATTAACCCCAGGATACAGTGACATCTTGGAGATCTTTTTGTCAGGGAATCTGAACAACAGTGACAAAATAAGAAGTGAAGTTGGAGAGCATTTCAGGCACTGCATGTAAAGTATTTGTAATTACAGTGACCTTACAGTGGTCAGCTGCCTAAAACAGCACAGCACAGCGTAGCACACACTCTGAAGTCATTACCTTATGGATATCTAGCAGCATACACTTATTTCAACACCAGTGAGTCTTGCTGGAGAAGGTTTTAGTTAAAGTGCTATTTAAGAATTCTGTATTGTAAAATTAATTGTTCTTAAAGCAATATGTGTAGAATTTAATGACTGTATATATCCTGAGGTTTATGTGTTATGACGCAGATTTGAAGGTATTTTCGTTTGTTTGGGACAATAGTCTGCGTTGTCAGGAGGACCTGTTTTTGCTTCTTTTATACTGGGAGGAAAGACAATGTATAATAGGGGATGCTGAAGGTGAAAGGATTGAAGAACACTATAATACAAAATTAAAATTATTTATTTATTTGAGAAAAAGAAACCCCACTCCGTTGTCAAAACTATGTTTAGTAGTGTGACTTATAAATACTGCACATACTTTGTATCAGTTAGGCACAGTTGACAAAAACCTTTTTGCTCTGTTTTTTAATCTGTGAAAAGGCAATACAAATGCTTATGGAAGAGATAAGAAAACTATTAAAGCACCAATAAAGAATTCAAATTCTCTGGCTACATATATGGTGTAGATGTGCTCTCAATTTTATCTGTGAAGTCTGTAACATCTGGGCAGAGGGCTGAAGAATAAATAATGCAAAAGTGAACTGAGCAACCCAGGTGGGAGCAAGGTCAGGCAGTTGTTTTTATATGAGTCTGTGTGTTACAAGAAGACAGAGGAGCAAATCCACTAGGAAACCTGAAACACTCAGGCTTCAGAACTGTGATCTCTCAAGGAAAAACAGTATGAAAAAAATTATAATTGTTGAGTCTTGACAACACCCAGCTATAAATCATGGTCTCAGGGAAAGGTTTAAACTTTAAAGCACATGATCTTGTGTACATGTGTGTGTGATAAAACCTCTTGGTGCTTCAGGCATTAGAAAGTTCTCAGTCTCCTTACAGCTGTTTTGTAACCAAGGTCTCAAACCCTTTAAAAGTGCAATAAAAGTGCTGCTTTAGTGACTGATGTAATTTTTCTTCTCTTTTGTTATTTCTTCCAGATGAGAGAATAAATAGTCTTCAAAGTTACTGTGTTTCTTCAGGGCTTCAGTTCAGATAAAATAAGAATCAACCTGAAATTTTTCTACCTCTCAAATTAACTGTGTCGTCCTGTATTAAGTTCATCTACCATATGGTTAATATTGCGATGAATCTCTTTGGATAGAAGCTTTGCTGGGTATTGTGTTCTTGTTTATTTCATCATGAATGCCATACTGCAACACTCTGCATTAAAACTCGACAATTGTGCTCGGATTCAGAACCTGAATTGGGCTTGCATAAGCCAAAATATCTAATTCAATGAGTGCAGTGACAGTTGCTTCAGTGACTAACAACATTATACAAGCAAAGATCTGGTGTTGAATACTGCAGTGACAAGGCAGACCTCAGTTCTTTCCAACTTCCATGGAGGGTACTCACATTTTTAGTTTCTTAACAGGTCAGTCTACCCATCCGAACTACCAAGATAAATGTTCTAAATGAGAGGAAATGGTTATCAGTGTGTTATGATGACAAAAGCAATACAGTATGAGGGAATGTAAATGAAATAAAATGTGCATCATCACACTGGCTTATGTAATGCTGCCATAGAGATGTTGTATTGCAGATAGACTGTAGACCAGATTTAGCTGCAGGAAAAGAGCCAGCAGCCAGGATCAGGGGTTTGTCTTTGCTGAGGTACAAAGAAGGAATTTTGGCTACTGAAAAATAGTCTGAGAGGTGGAAAAGACTTAGACCTGGCAAAAGCGGGCCTAATTTTAGTTTCCTAACAAATCTCAACTTAGATACAAAGATTCATGGGAAAAATTAGGGGCATAAAAGGGAGAAGGATGGTGAGAAAGAAGACGCCTACATTAGGCATAGAAAATGCTCAGGAGAGGAGCTGAGTCAAAAAGTATCCTGGACTGTCTTCTGTAGTTTAGTCTCTATGTCAAACCTTTCCCATAAGGTAGACAAAGCAAGAAGACTTGCTTCTTCACCTTTGTATCTTACATCCCAGACAGAACACTCTGCCAGTGGTTAGGAGACTAATTTTTGATTACTGTCCTGCTTGAGAAGATATGACAGTTTTTAGCACCACCGTAAATACTTGGCCCAGCCAGTTGTAGTCATTAAATGTGTGGTACCCTTGGATTTTTCTGTAGAGAATGATAATCTTGGTGATGTTTATTATTAAGCCAGGAAGGCAGAATGAAAATGAGTGGGACTCTGCGATGAAGCACAGAAGACATTCACATCCCTAAAGACAAGCCTGGGCTTCAGACCCCCACATCAGTGAGCACGTAATATAGACCAGTTAACCAGAGGCTCAAACTCCCAGAATCAGTTGGTAAGCTATTCTAAAGAGAAAACAAAACAACGCTGCCCCCCGCCAGTCCCTGAATGCGAAGAGGCTTGCTTTTGGAGATCAGGGCTTTCCAAATAACTGTCTTCAAAATATTTCTCAGTGATGAGTCCCTTCTCAACCTTTTATAGGGTTTTTCTCTGTCTAAGTTTATATGCTGGTATCACATATTGTCATCAGCATAGTTGGTATCAGACTTCGAAAACACAGACCAACATTTCCAACACAGTGTAGCTCAGTTTATTTGCCTAGTGATTTTGATATCAAGGACCAAAAATACCCATGTTTTTTTAATAGGAGCAGAAAGGAATGGAAACCCAGTCTCTTGCCTTTTCTTTTTGCAAGGACATGCACAACTGGTAAGAGGAAAACATTATGGAGGAGTCCCCTCTTAAAATACTGGAAACACAGCACACTACTGTCGTGGTTTAACCCCAGCCAGCAACTAAGTATCACACAGCTGTGCGCTCACCCTCCACCCTGTCCACTGGGATGGGGGAGAGAATCGGAAAAAAAAAAGTAAAACCCGTGGGTTGAGATAAAGACAGTTATAATAGGACAAAAAAGGAAGAGAAAATAATAATAATAATAATAATAATAATAATAGTAATGATAAAAG
>NW_008794213.1:707034-727382 GCF_000699145.1 Aptenodytes forsteri
CATATCCTCTTTGAATCGCTGGAACTCCCGGGACAGTTTCTTGGCTAGCATGTCCGGCAGTTTCTCCACAGCTGAGATGCCCATAGGGAAGAAGAGAGACTTTCTTCGTATTGCCACAGTTAACCAACCAAATCATCCACTGTTTGTCCCTCTCCGTCTTTCCAGGTCATTATTGTCAATGAGTTGGCATATGATGATGGTGCGCTCCGCACAAACTTCCACCACATGGGTTGTGTGCACTTGACTTCATCTGGATCTTTGGATAACTGCTTGTTGTCCAGGTCACCATAAATCACCTCCAGCATGGCTAATTCCCTCAGGTACTGGATACCTCTCTCCATGGTGGTCCACTTGCCTGGGTGACATAGAACATCTTCCTTGAAGGGTTACCTTTCCTTCATGCCTGACAGGAGTTGCCTCCGGAGGCTGAGGACTTGTGCCCCTTTTCCAATCGCTTTTGTCAATGCCCCCTTCCCTAGAAAGGGATCCCAGCTGCTTGACTTCCGTACCCTCCAATTCCAGGCTACTGGCCCCGTTATCCCAGCATTGCAGTAGCCAGGTGACAATGTGCTCGCCTGGACTATGGCTGAAATCACTTTGCATATCTCACTCAGGGATAGGGATCAGGTGGTTACTGTCTTGTTTATGAGTTCTTCCTACCCCTCTGAGAAGGAACGCTCCCGCCGAGTTCTTCCTCGGGGAAGCAGGGAATTCTTCCTCTTCCTCCTCCTGTTCTCTTGATGGCCCTGCTTTAGAGTAGTCTGCCTCCTCTCTGGCGGGGCAGTATGCTTCTTCCTCCTGCTCCCTCTTAGAAGAAGCTTCTTTATCCCTTACTAAATGAGCTGACTTTTGCTTCCAGCATTTCTTCTTGTGTATGGGGGTGACTGATACCGGCACATGTTGGTTCTCTGGTTCAGCTGGAGTGCCTGTCGCCGGGGTTTGAGTAGCCACAGTACCTGTCACAGGGGTTGGAGTAGCCGCAGTGCCTGTCGCTGCGGTTGGAGTAGATGCAGTGCGTGTTATGGGGGTTGGAGTAGACACAGTATTCTTAAATAGTTGTTCAACCCTAACCAAGACATGACACATATTCAGGAGACACAGCAATAGGAACATGCTGGTTTGAACATCCCAAGGATGTTCAAAATTCTCAAGAGCTATTGGAATTAGCCTGGAGGAGAAGGGGAAGATGGAGGAAGGCATCTCCCCCATAGGTTGGCTCTCTGAGGAGAAAAAATGAAAAGTGTAATTATTAATAATTTCGGATAGATGGCTCCCAAAGTACAGAGGTGATGGCAATGCTGAGTACAAATACGAGATTGATCTCACGACCGATAATTTTATCATACCATAAGCCAGTGTTACACAGCACAGCAAAGCGATAACCTTAATCCACCTCCCAGAGGTGATAAACAGCACGTAAATACTGATAAACAGTATATACGGCGAGTAAGGTGTTACATAACACAACTCTGAGAACAAATGCAACTTTGAGAGCAAATAAATCAACATTGTGACCAGCAACTACTAAACTAATATAATGAATGCTTATAAGAAATTTGGTTTAATGCTCTCTGGTCAGATTTGTCATTATCTCAACCTTTCATGCCCCACACTAGGCACCAGAAAGGACTGTCCTGGCTGAACCCAAGTTGGCAACTAAGTACCACACAGACGCTCGCTCACGCTCTCCCCCCACCACCATGGGATGGGAGAGAGAATTGGAAAAAAGAAAGTAAAACCCGTGGGTTGATCTAAAGACAGTTTAATAGGACAGCAAAGGAAGATAAAATAATGATAAAAGAATAGGACAAAAAAGGAAGAGAAAATAATAATAATAATAATAATAATGATAAAAGAATATACAAAACAAGTGATGCACAATGCAATTGCTCACCACCTGCTGACCAATGCCCAGCCTGTCCCCAAGCAGCAATCGCTGCCTCCTGGCCAACTCCCCCCAGTTTATGTACTGAGCATGACCTCACATGGTATGGAATATCCCTTTGGCCAGTTTGGGTCAGCTGTCCTGCCTGTGCCCCCTCCCAGCTTCTTGTGCACCTGGCAGAGCATGAGAAGCTGAAAAGTCCTTGACTAGTGTAAGCACTACTTAGCAACAACTAAAACATCAGTGTGTTAGCAGCATTATTCTCATGCTAAATCTGGAACACAGCACTGTACCAGTTACTAGGAAGAAAATTAACTCCATCCCAGTCGAAACCAGGACAACTACAAAGAAGGCAAGAGGCTGGATAGATAGTCTTAATGAGGATCTATTTGTTTATTTGTCTGTTCTGTATGAAAACAAAAAGGGCAAGAAAGCTGCTTAAAATCAAAATAGAGGCCCCAAAAAGTTTGACTATCAACACTGCTGATCACTCTTGCATTTTTACTTGTGCTGAGCATCAGAAAAATGGAGATGTCTGACATTTTTTTCCTCTCAATCTCATTTCTTACCCTTCTTGCAATCTTTTCCACAGTAATCTATGACTTCATCTAAGGACATGTAGTCTGGACGAACCAGTTAGAGTCTGGAAATTTGGACTTCTCAATTTTCATTCCATCTGTGACACTGTCTGTCCACAGACTTCAGCAAAACGCTTCCCCTTTCTGTCTCAGATTGCTCATTATGCCCATCTCCAATGTGGCTGCAGGTGATCTGAAACTCTGCTTGCACCTCAACACTGTCCAAAACCCATGCTGCAGGGATTCCTGTTCCCTAACCAGGAAAGGCAGAGGTGGCAAAGCAGTCCCTGTTATAGTGTAATGACAGTCAAAATGATATTTTGATAATATAATGGGACTGCAGACACTAAAGCTCTGGTTATGGATCTAATGAGTTTACACCACATATAGTCATGATTTCCCCTTTCCTTTCCCCCAGGCAAACCAATTTAAAGACATATAGTGAGGAATAATTAGTGAATGGTTCTGTTGTACATTTTAAACTGAAATAAAAAGGTTGAATTCATAACCTTGTTATAAATTGCCTTCCAGGGAGTGAGGCACTGAGATATAGACATTATATATACCTTACAAAAGAGAATAAGATATGATTAGATTTACAAAACTCAGCTTTTAACTTTTATATTTCTCATTACTATTTGTTGGCCGCTCTGCATTTTCCTTATTGAATATTGTTGCTGTAAACAAGAGAGATTAAGACTGAACAACAATGCAAACAAAACATTAAAAGGTCAAAGTACTATAATTGGAAAAGATTTTTTCCAAGTTATATAGGGCAAAATGCTCCAATTCTACATTCTTTATACAGGGTTATTAGATAATGTTGTATGGCAATGTAATAGTCTGTTATCTTTCTGTTCTCATTGGTTTAATGTTATTTATGGAGTTCAACAACACTCTTGTCAAGATATACACATTTCAGTATGTGCATTACAAACATTCCCAAGGGAGTCCAATGGTTTGACTTTTGTCAAGGTCAAAACACCAACAAAGTCTGTCCTATCTCAAAGCAGCACAATGGAACATTTGAAGTAAGAAAGATGAGTTCCACGACATATCTAGAGAAGAAAGTAGATACCAAAGATGCTTTGTCCTTTCTGTCTGGAATTTCTTGTTTTTCAGGCACACCTGGAAATTCAGTCAAGGACTGAATGAATGTGGAAAAGAAACTTTATTTTTGTCATCAAAAGTAATTGCTGCAGGTATGGTTAAAGGACAGTGGAGGGACAACTGAACTATAGGAGTCTCATCTGAGTGTATTCTGGTGCAAAAAAGAAAAAGGGGGACCTTATTTGATGGCCTTCTCTCTGAACATTTATGCAGAATAACCCCTGCCCTCCAATTCTCTCTTGCCTTGGTGGAACATCACTTTTTGTCAGCATTTCCTTAGAGTGGAAGTGGCTATCTTCTACACATACAAATTGTTGTTAAGCAGTAAACACTCAGCATTTCCCTTAATGTTTTTCTTTTGTGGCTTACTAGGAGTTTTCTTCATTCTCTTCTCAGCTACTCATCTGAGGCCTATGTGACTGTTAAAAAATGTTTCAGGAAAAAAAGCTGTCCCATCTTACTGAAGATACAAACCAGCTTTTCAGTAGGATAATGTCCAGCAGCAACGTGAAGTTGTGGTTTTCTGGAGTTCCAAGAGTTGGCTTAGGCTTGCCTGAATGCTAAAACCATTTTGTAGCCTAAAATTCAGACAGCTCTGGTTGATTATCTGGTCATCACCAGCTAGTTCTAACAACCTATTCTCTCTAGTGCTTTAACACTAGACCATTTAGAATACTTCAGACACTTTTAGAAATCAAGCTGTCATCATGATCCAACTTCTTCAAGAATTGGTAACCTGGCTTAGTGCAGTAGTGTTACTTAAGAGTACATAAACATTAAAAAGCAATATATCAGGACAGTGGATACTCTAGTAAAACTAGGCATACATATTTTTACTTATAGATGTACTTGTAAAAGAAGCAGATTCAGTATGTACTGCTTTCTGAACAGTATTTGAGACCTACATGCATGCATTTTATACAGATATATAAGTATTTGGGCAACTAGACCCATTCCCCTATTAACCGTGAATGCGGCCTGACCTCATGCTGGAACTCCTACAGTGGTTAAGGTGTGCAATCCATACAATGAACTGAAATAATGAAAGAATTTGCTTCAAAGAACCTGAAACCTGGAAACATCATAGTTGCATACTAAAGGTTCAAATCTTTTAACTGAAATTATGTTGTATACAGTGATAGTTCTTGAGGCATAATTTTTTCTCCCAGCTGTGCTGCATGGTTGTGGTAGCTACATGCCTTAGGTGTGAACTCTTTAAAAAAGCCCTGTCTACTTTAAAGAGTACAGGTTTTTGAGCATTGGGGATGTGCTTTCTTTTTACTTTCTGAAATACTGAATCTACAAGGTGTCTAGTTCCCCCAGAAAGAGACTGGAATTTGGCAGTTCTGCCAGCTTCAGAAAACTTGTGTGTGTGCTCAGCCGTCTCAAGTTTACAAGCAGACTGGAAGAATCATAGAATCATAGAATCATTGAGGTTGGAAAAGACCTCTAAGATCATCGAGTCCAACCATCGACCCAACACCACCATGCCCACTAAACCATGTCCCTAAGTGCCGCATCTACACATCTTTTAAATACCTCCAGGGATGGGGACTCAACCACTTCCCTGGGCAGCCTGTTCCAATGTTTAACCACTCTTTCAGTAAAGAAATCTATACTGGTGGCATCGTTCCACCAAAATCAGTGGGGTTACTCTCTTTTCCTACTGCAAGGATCTCCCCCCTTCCCGCCCCCGCCTACCAACAGCTGACTGCTAGTAGAAAATCCGTGCAGATTTTTGCACAGGTACACAGGTACAAATATGTCTTTCATTTGAATAAACTGCAAAGTCAAAAAAAGCCTTCTTCTATTTTAAAATAAATAGGAAATCACTTAAGAAACATATCAAAAGGAATGAGTTGTAAGGCTATTAACACTGTATGAGGGTGGTGTCTAGCTTCCACTTTCTTAGAAGTAGGGGATGAGATATTTTGCTAAGGAGAATTCCTGAAGAATCTTTATTTAGGAAGTATATTTTCTGGTTGCTAACACAAGATGTTCGTGTATAATTTGCTGTTTTCATTGTATCTTAACCATTTTATACCATTTTTGTCTTTTGCTGCGTATATCTCTCCAGAGCACTGTAATTAAATTTGAACTTCTTCAGATATGGAGGTCCTGGTGTGAACGCTGGTTTGCTCACTGATAGAGATCTTCAAACCCAACAACCAATCCATACTTACCCAAGCCTCACTGTAGGAAGGGTGGGAATCAATAACCAACAGAAAGACATTATGTGGAAGAGAGAACTGTTATCACAGGTTATGGAGGCAGAATTAGTTATTCATAAATTTAAAGCTAATCTTTTTTCTCAGTAGCTGAGGCACTGAAGGTCTAATATATAGACCTTTACAAATGGAAAGTAACACCTTAAGGTTTCTGGATGGAAGTGATCTTTCCCTGAGGGACTCCAATGCGAAATCTTTGAAATATCCAACTTCTCAAACATGTTGTCATAGAAAGCACTGCTGATTTTCACTGAATAAAATATTGCTTAAGCATACCACCAGCTCAGCTTCCACCAACTCAGCTTCCACAAAGCTACATATTTAAGTACTATGTATTTATATCTCTCAGTGTTTTCCACAAAGTAATTTAATCCAATTGTTATGCTGTTTACATGAGCTTGGGTTTCAAGGACCAGAGATTAAAAAGAAAAAAAAAAAAATTAAAACTTTGCCTCTTGATAAAAGTTTGCAAACAGGATGGAGGTCAGACTTACTTAACCATGGTCTGAAACCAAATAAAATATAGAGAGAAATTTCATTTTTAGTTTCCGCACTGCAGAAACCTGAAAACCAGCAGGACTTTCTCTTCACCAAAGGTTATCAATTTTAGTAAACCTTATTTCAGCACCTCTACCTAGATAGATTAGTGTTAACAGAGTAAGAAATACTGGGGAAAGATCCTATGAAGAGCCATAGGAGCTAGGTTCTCACTGTTTTATGTACTGCATTTCTAAAGCAAATGAATGACATGAATAAACTGTATTAACAGTTTCTATAGGCAAGTAGAATTGAAATTACATTGACATGTATAGCAGGGAGAATTCCAACTGCTGAAAGTGTTTGATGACATCCTGGGTAGTAAATTTGTTTACTTGTTTGATTAAAACCTGAATAGATGCTCAATAGAGATTTATATCCTTTTTGCTCATGAAAAAGTTTATATTCTATATTCAATATTCAAACTCTCTTATATTCTATATTACAATTTACTTTGTAAATTAAGGATTAAGACAATACAGAGGTACTTTTAAAATAGTTTATCAAATACCTCATTTTTCCTTGCTTATTTTGTGACTCTTATCACTCCTACTTGTTTCATCTTGCATAAGTTAAATTTTGATCCTGCAAACAACTGGGCATATGACTATTGTTTTGCACAACAAGGGCCTAATATAAGCCAAAAGTCATTGATGAAGGAGGGGAAAAGGTAGACAGAGATACTTGAATAGATTAATGGCAATGGGGATTATCTGATTCCGTAAACACGTCCAAAGTATTGCACAGTGAACTTCATGGAAAATCTTCCACCGACTTTTTTGGGCAGACACGTGCTCAGTCTCATGTGTTAGAGTCAATATGACTTATAAAAAAAATAAACATACACATACTACACTCTGAAAGTCATTGAAGACATGCAAAGCTCAGTTAAGCAAAGACAACGATCAATCATAAAGAATCTTTTGCTATTTTTGTCAGTGGAAGTATTTTACTTCAGAACAGAACTATGGAGAAAAATGGAAGGAGTTGATAAAGGCCCACATGCTAGAAAATCTCCACTGAAACAGTTTTATGGAAAAAGCAACTGCTGTCCTACAAAGTCAGAGAGTGAACTTATACAGCAGTTATCTGAGCAAGCCTCTGCTCCACTGAATGTTTAGCTATTTATTCAGTGCAGTAGCTCCAACAGCAGAGTTTAAGAGCTACTGCTCAGCTCTGCCGTAAGCTGGTGACCAGAGCATTTTCCTGGGAGGCTGGATGAAAGCAGGAACCACATCTTGCTATGCTCCATGTGAGTTTTCTTGGCACTTCTCATGGTCATATAGGTAGCTCCCTATAACTTCCCAGGCCTCCAGGTGTGTTAGTCCCCAAACCAAACCACCATGTAAGACCTGCTCTACAGAAATGTCTCAAATTAGTACAATTAAACATTTTTCTCTCATGTGCAAGCTACTTGAAACTACCTTACATATTCTGCGGGGTGAAAACATATTCATGGATTATTTTGATGGAGCTGTTTACAGGCAGTCTTTGCTCATCTTGTATATTACACGCAGGAGTCAGGACACATGACCCTGCACAGACCCAGGTAGGGTGCCTGGAAATTGAACATTACAGTGTGCAGGTGTGCAAGCTCCCCACAGCTTCAGCCCTAGGGCTACAACTACATGGCCTACAATTTTTTTTTTTTAGTTCAAAATCAATTTAGTTTCAATCTTTTGAGACAGTGAACGTGTTTGTGTGCAAAAAATCTGAGATAAGATTAAAACTTTGCCTTTTCTCCCTTACTATTGTGAAAATGAGATATGCTTTAAAATTATAGTCTTCTCTGTAGCACGTAGATGAAGAAGCTGGTTCTTCTGTTCTATTTTATATCAATAATTAAAATGCTTGATTTTTTTATTAGACTTAGCACTTTTTCCACCTCCTGTCCTCCTTACTCACATAAAATGCTCAAGGCATAGTATTTGTAGCTTGCTTTTGTTTAAAATTACTCCATTTGGTTAACAAGGAGTAAAGTATAGCATGTTATCCAAATATTTAGACAGAAGAAACTCTTACATTCATGGCGCCCTGATATATGAATGGTTTATGATATTTGCACTGCCAATTGACTGCTGCATCATGACGATTAAGATTAACGATACCACAACAAAAACTAAACTTTTCAAGTTCTTTGCTTGGGTGTATTGTGACCATACTGGTTTTTGTTATGCACCACCCAGAAGGTGTTCGAACAAACAAAATTTATGATAATTCTTCCGGTTTTGGAGCTTCCTAATTTCAAGCCCCATTTTTCCATGCTCTCTCTCATTTATACCACATCCAGCAAACGTGGAACTACAAAGTTAAAATTTGAGCTATTGTATATTACTGAGCATTTGATTTGATTCTTGTTGTTCATGCCCTCATGAGCAAGCTTCATGTCTAGTTTTAATCAAGTTTGAAATTGGGCTAAGTAGCAACTACAAAAGGTATGTTTTACTGTGTCAGACCCTAATCTTGTGAGAATGTGTGCAACTGCATTACTCACAAACTAAAGCAAAGCATATCCTTTAAGCACTGAACTAATAGGACTATTTATATGGAGGAAGTTAAGGATGTGTGTAAATGTAATGTAGACGTGTTTGCAGGATGAAGGCCTAGCAAAATAAAGTTCAAATACTCCACCAGTTCAGCAGTTATTATGACTGCTATCACAGCACGACAGCAGAAATGTTTAAAACACTTTATGGTCAGTGAGTTCCCTGGTTTGCAAACACTGGAAAATAATGGGCAGAACTACAAGTGGCTAAAATTGAGATGACTATTAAAGTTAAGGGGCAAAACCCATTGTAGTTTTCAAGATTAGGTACTGATTACCTGAATGTACGAGTGTTGAAAAATTACTAATTCTTCCTTCATTGTACTGCACTCTGCATAATTATGCAATTCTTTTTCCTCTTCTAATTTCTACCAAAGAGACTTAATTGTGAATATAAAATGTAGGATATTTGTGTGTGCTTCTTTATAGCACATTAAAAGGCTATAATTTATAAAAATAAAAAAATCAGGTAATCTTAATTTGTTATAAATGAGGAAAAGCATGGGGGTGTGAAGATTTTCTCTTCTTCACTGACTGATGTGGAAGTGAATGTTTCACACTGGAATTTGCATTTCTTGTGAACGACCTTTTCCACTTCCAAGGTTCTCTTAATTATATTGGAAAAAAATGAATATATACAGGGTATCATTTTTGGTAGCAATGAGCATAACTGAGTGGCATTCTGTAAATCATGCTGAGAAAGGTGAGTATTACTAGATTACTCAGATGGCTACAGTTTGATTTACCATACGCAGTTCCTTTATTAACGAGATGTGAGGCCAGATATGCCATAGTGATTTAGAAGCAAAGAGGATCTAATTAAAAGTTCCTTTATCTTTTCTAATAGGAAGATTGCCTAACTGTCCTTTCACAGTAAACATTGCCAGATAACAAATCTGGTAAATCACTCTACCGTACATCAGGATGTTCCTGATCAGCTCTCCAAAACATCTTTCCCAGTCTGAAATAGACTATTACCTGAAAAAAGGCAAGTAAGTACTGAACAATTAATTGTTTGTCACAGCTGTGTATACATATTCACTCGCTCTCCAATTACATGTGTTTAAAAACTCCAACCAAAAAACACCCCCATCTAAACTGTAATATTCTATAAACTAGCCCAGAGTCCAGTTGAAGGAAATAAGTATACGTCTTTAAACTGTTAATTTTACCATTTTGCATCAAAAAGTACTGAAAAACATTGGCAAATATTGTACAAATTAATGAGTTCTCAATTGCTTAGCAGTTGCCTAAGCATGTTCCACTAAATTAAAGGTACTACATGAATTGGTTTCAGTGGGGGCAGTAACTGAGCACTTTCCAGAGGTTCCATCTGCATGTGGAAAAACATGTACATAAAAGATCAGTAATATATTATATGCTAGAATTGCCTGGTACTCCATATTGTAAGACTGAGTTTTCAGTTGTTAATAACTTGGAAAAACTTAAATCTTTTGAACTGAAATTTTCCATGCTGAGCTTTAGCCTTGGGATGACCTTTTTTTTGGAAAATTTCAGCAAAAACAGCTCAGCTGTTTCCAAGAATGAGGCCAGTGACAAACATAAGTTTTTGTCCATGTGTGAAAAGTCTGGTAACATTATTTTTTTTTTTTTAGAGTCCTCATTCTTTGGAGCCAGGACTTGACATGCTACAGAATGATGGCTTGTAGGCCAAGAATATAAGTTATTCCTTTTGAAAACTAGCAAACTTACCCACATTTCTGCAGGCTCTAAACCTTTGAATAATTGCCTTTTATGTTTTCTCAAACTTGTGAGAGGACAGAGAGCGGTTCCAGAAGGTTAGGTTTGCATGGAGCATGCCTCAGCTGAGTGGTTCCTGTCACGGGTGGGCCTCACATGCCTAAGCTTTACCTAACCACACTAGATCTGGCTCATGGGGTTGGATTTTATGCAGCCAGAGCTCCAGGCAAGCAAGGGAACAAGACAACAACAGTTCTAGTGTGCAGGGAGCAGAAAGTTAAACCCAGCAAAACAAGTAATATAATTACATTTCTCAAATGAAATTCACCTACAAAACATTGTGAACTGCTGTTGTCACAATCTGTTCTTGCAGTTGTATCTCTGGAGTGTTATTATCTCTGGCTGAGTGGAGCTGACTCTTGCTCAAAGGCAACTTTTTTCTTCTTATTGTAGTTCAAGTAACCAGGAGGCAGAAGCAGTCTCTGCAGACATAGTTTGGGCCAAAGGTGCATTTGTCAGGAATAGAAGAAACCAGAGAGGTGGGGAGGGGTAGAAAACATTTGAAAAATTGAAAAACATGAAAACATCAAAGGAAAGGGAAAACTGCGAACCACTGGAGATGAAAGGGAAAACCAAAGACTGAAAGAAAACTCCTTAATGCATCATACATTCTTCTGGGGTTGTATGTAAAGCACAGGAAAAGGTAATGGGGAGTCTGAGGAGATGAGACTAGGACCTGACGAGGAAGAAGACAGAGACCACACTGGAAAAACAATAGAGATTGAGACTGTGTAGATTGAAAAACAGTTGGACAGAGATCAGAAATAGAGGTGAGGCAGAGACAGGGAAAAATCATGAATAAACTGGCTGGGATAGATGAAATCTTTCTTGGAAAAAAGTGAAGGGAACAGGCTGAATCATGAAAGTGAACACTACTCAAGCTTTGGATTTGAACTCCAGGCTTGAAACCTCACAATTCTGTTGTCACCCAGTATCTGTAAAATCTGAAAGCAAAGTTTCTCATTCTTTTCCAGCATTGCACACAGGAGATGACCGTTCCTTACTCAGGTGAGCCTCACACAGCCTGTCCAAGTGACAGAGTCCTGTGTGACTGATGGGGTCCTAAGGGTCCTACCACCAAGGATGATCAGTATGGGCATAAAGATGGTGCCACATTAACAGCTTTGCTGAGTCCTCTGAGTTTACTAGGACAATATGGTAACATTTTGTTAATATAAGTTTTCAAAGTTACACACACATCATTCAGGGGATGTCAGTATTAAGGTTATCTTTACATTCCTAATTCATTCTTCTTCTGAGTATTTGTTTTAATTTTTCTGCAATGACCACTAATTCTCTCCATGGATGCTGTGCATCTTTCAGGTCACAGGATACATTTGTTACAGGAATAAATATTGGTTGTGTGAAAAAGAAAACTGATTTCTACAGGAACAGTAATTCAATGCAGAAGTTGAAAGACTTTTTAGTAAAGAACAGTAATTAAATGCAGAAGTTGAAAGATTTTTTAGTAAATAAAGAGAGTAAAGGAAGGAAAAGAAAGCATGGGTTCCTGGTTAATGCAACAATGATATTCTAGAGCGCTGTATTCTGTATTTATCTTTTCCACAGAATGCAAATGCAAACCAAATATTTTACAGGTAGTCATTATTTATGCAACTTTTTCTTGATGTTTGCAGAATTATTTTCAGAAGAGATATGCTGTCATATTTGCAACTGAAGTTGTTCTTGAATATACAAGGAGTTATGCAAAAACAGCTGTAAGAACTAAGGTTCTTCACATTTCATTTAGACATTCAGAATTAATGAATAGTTTTGACCATGATCTCTTTCTGACTCAGCTTCCTATTTCTAAGTGGGGGATATTACTACTGCCTTACTTTGATGAATCATTGTGAAAAGAAAGGAATAGCTATGAAGCACTACAATACTAAATGTGATGGGTGCCATAGCAAAGCCTGCCTGGAAACTAATAACTCCTTCACAAAAATGGGGGATGACTACAGTGCAGTGGTGAAGGAAAAAAAAAATTTAACAGTTAATGATTAAGTGAGAGGTCATGTGGACACCCCTAATCTGTGAGAGAGCAGTTCAGGATTTTATCATAACACTGTGCACAAAAGCACAAACAGACAAAAGGTATCCATTAGATTTGCCTAGACATCATTCAGTGCTGGTATTAGCATTCTTCAGTGCTAACAGCAGTTTTTGAATATGCATTTGATACATAGAATACAGATGTGTACATGTATTTTTGCATATAAAACATCATCATTATTTAATACATGTTAAAGAACCAACAACTATCTGCTGAGTTGGTTACCTCATGCCAGCAAAGACAGGCATGTCTCCATACATGTACATGTACCCCCATAATGAAGTATGCAGTTCATTTGCCTATCTATACTAGTTTGAAGTTAAGCATATTCCTTAAAATGATCTGCAAGATACTTTTTTCCTTTCCTTCAAATTGTATCTCAAGGCCAGATCAATGGAAGAACACTTGAGGGTGTGACAGAGCTGAGTTAAGGTAGACAAATGGCACTCTATTTATAAGCAATAATAAAAATACCTTATGAATAATTATATAAACATAGTGTATAGTTCTTTAACTTCCTCTTTTTGCACAGTGCATACTTTTTTTCATATGATATTTAGTTTGGACCAAACTGTTAGGGGCACTGACTCTATTTTTGCACTTAAAACAATTCATATATGTAACACCTACCAGCTGTGGCCCCTATGTACTGTTGTCATAATAAAAGCCAGTGCAGCTGGAGCTGTTTAGGTGACTAGTGTAATTTGACTAAATCTCTCAATTTTCCAGAAAATGTCCTGTACATCTTGTTCTTCTTGGGCTTCAAATGCCATGGAAACAGTCTATTTTTCAATATTTTCACGCTTCTTTTCCAGTCTGGTCAGAACTGGGAAGAGCAAAGGCAGTACAAAGCATAGCACAAACAGGCAGCTGGAATGGCTGGTTATAGAAATTTACACATGACTAGATATAGAGTTATGGATCCTTCAAGAGCTTCATGAGATTTTATCCTCTTCAGAAGGAATTTTGAAGATGTTTATCAATCTAGGCCAATCATCATTTGAGGATCAAAGTCTTAGAAGTGTCTATATGGACACAAGATTTCATCAGGACTTATCACAACACATCTGCGACTTGGAGCAGGGATTTTTTTTTTTTGTGCCAATGCAGACTTCAGATTAGGAACAACTAGATCTGAATCTAAAACAACTCCAAACTAAATTCATTTTGTGGATACAGTCTGGAGCTTTATATTCATAGCAATAGTGAACTGAACTGTTAAATACAAATATTACATACAGCAACCAGTAGTGAAGCATTGATTAAAATAGAGAAGAACTTCAACATTTTAGTGAATTTTAGCGAAAATAAAAACCATCTAAAATATGAACTGGGTAAGTTAATTGCTGAATTTTCTCTTCTGTGCTTTATTAATAGTTCTGTGGGTAAAGAATTTTACCAGAGTGCAGTCACTCATCATGCATTGTCAACAGAATCATAAGGCAATAAGTTTGGAAATTGTTAATTTTGGTTTGTAAGTAACATTGTCCTTGTTTTCCCCTCTTCTGTTGGTGTGGAACCACCTAAACAGTTGGTCCTGCAAAGGCAAAATTAAAAGGATGAATATATACTTTATTGGAGAAGAGAAAAGGGGAAGGACAGGGGAAAGATGAATGGGATAAGAGGATAGAAACCTTATAAGAAAAGTTTAAAAAACCCCAGTCATAGTTTATTGGTCCTGACTATTCAGCATGCAACAACACTAACAAGAAATTGCAGAAATTTGGATACATTTCAGTTTTGCCAGCTGGAGAAAAAGCTGACAAATTTGCAGTGAGTGCTATTTAGAGTTAGTGTTCAGCTTAACAGATAGCCCAGTGAAAAATGCATTGAAATGAAGACACTGCAACTTTGAGCACTAGATCTGGACCTACATAAAAAAGCAGTTTGGGGTTTATTTGAGGAATTACTTCATATGTAAAAGGTCAATTGGTTTATAGTATGTGTTCTTCTCAATAATAAGTAAAGAATATTTAAATTAGTGAAATATGCTTTAAAGGAAAGAATAAACTAGCAAAAATGGAGCAAATGGAAATAATCATTCTGAAACCTGTGCAAACGTAAATTATTCAAGATGAAAGAGGTAAGTTCCACATCGCCAAAGATGAGCACAAAGAGTAAAAAAACCTTACTGTGAAATGGGTAACAGCTGGAAAGTTGTAGTGTGTAAATGCAGAGGGCCTTTTCTTCCACCTCACTCAAATCAAATCTTGCTACATGTCTACTCTACTTTTTTTATTTTTTCAGTTGGGCAAAATCACAGAAGAGAAATCAGCAGACTCAAAAGCACGCTCTAAGAGTGTATGCACCAACCCAGCACACTTTTATATGTAACAGAATAGCTTTTGAGCCTGATTAAAATGACACTGCTTTTTTTCTGTTCTTTTAACACCTCCTAAATACGCAATTCTTGGTTTTTTGGGGCTCTGTTTCCTCACCCTGAAGAGCATTTTGGTTAGTGTGTCACAACATAACAGACATTCTGAATTATTCTATGAAATAGGTGCTGCAGAATCTAACATCTGATACAGCTGCGTAGATGTCCGGCACCCTTCAGCAGGTTGAGACTTCAATGGTCATTGCTGAATCAACTTCATAAGTACACTTTTCATTTGCATGTCACTTTGATGTTTCTGTTTTAATAATTTTCATGTACTAAACCTTGCCAAAAATACTAGATTTACTTGATTCCTCAGTCAAACCATAAATTACTAAATTATTGTCTGAAGAGCTTTGTGTCTTTCTTGAACCTGTCTTGAATTTTGGGCCTATTTAACCTATATCAAAACAGAGTTAATTTGGTTTCCCAAAGAAGTTTCACATACTAATTCTGTAGCATCTGCATTTCAATGGACATGCATGATAATAGGAATGCCACAACTGTGGAAAAATCTGTAGTTTGTCTTTTGTTTTCAAAAGGAATTACAAATCATTCCAAAAAAACAACTGCTTCAAAAATATATATGTATATGATCTGGGACTAGTTCAAACATCTTTTTTGATGCATTTGAAAGACTGTATTTCAGATTTCAACTTCTAATAACTGGATGAAATGCTGAGGTTTCCATTTTTTTTCACATTTTCACAGGAGCATTTCAGCACTGCAAAAGCAATCATTTTTATTTTTTAAAAAATTGAAATTTATTTGGGAAACTGACTTTGATAAAGCAGCATTTTCTGCCAGAAAAAAAAAAAGTTATTTTATTTCATTGGTTCTGCTACTTTTTAGTTATTGAGTAAGCTTTACTTCCTATAACTAGTGCTCATTGAAAGCAGGCAACTTATTAAAACCTATAATTTTCTTACTAATTTGTTTCTAAAGAGTTTTAGTTTTTAAATCCTTCAACTATTAGAAATCTACAGGATGCTACTGCTGGCACATGAAATGTCTTGGCTTGATACTACAGCCAACATTTTAATAACTGAGGTGGAAGATCCTATCTGGAAGAAAGTTGCTAAAATGCAGCTAATTCTTCAAAACAAGTGCAGTGATTGCCTGAGAACTCCTTTTCAGTGATTGTCTCCTGTCAGCAGCAGCTACAGAATGAGGAAAAGATGCAAGGTGTCTTATATACATCACATTTTTTGCCAGGAGAGTTTTGGTGTAATTGTCTAATATGTGAGTAGCCTATCTACTAGTGTTTGCATTTATCCTTTTTTTTTTTAAAGTTGGCATTAGAGCTGATATGAGATTAGACTGAACCATGAGGGAGATGCCCTCTGTTTTCTGCCTTGGGTTACATGAGCCAGACTACTCATATTTAAGAGTCAGAATGGGAGCAACAACCTCTTGGGCCTCAATTTTGATGTCCAGAACCATATTTTGTAGTAATAACATACAAAGTCCAACTGTTTTTTTATTGCATGATTTTGTTCTCCATGCAGCTGTACCACACTGAACCTATCACCCTCACCGAGACACACAAAAAACACAGGCTGGAGCTACTCAGCAACCGGTGTGCCTAAGCATCTGAAACGTCATAGTGAAGGACAGTTCAAATAGGTGAAACAGAGGATTACTCTAAAACAAACAGAAAGTTGCTTTGGTTTGGTTCATACTACAAAAGTACACACAGAGTGCTCAGCGGGATCAGGGAGGGAAATAACAGCACGCCAGCTAGTCTGTCTGGAAAGCCACTGCCTGCTTCTGCTCTGGATGTTGGATGCTTTTTCACTTCGAAAGTTATTGGGTGGAATGACATAACCTTGAAGTCTGGGACCAAGACGGGTTAGTAGACCAATGTGGATATGTCAAGATGAAAGTGGCAAAATTGTTTATTCAGGTGATCTCTGAAACATTTGAAAGGGGCGCTGCAAAGCAGAACTGACAGATGGACTCGGTCGGGGAGGACGGAGAGAGTGTATCTGCTGTTTGGTGTCAGCTGCTTGCAGCTTAATGCCATCAGCTTGATTCAACACCTATTCCCAACTGTATCCCCTACAGCCATGTGTGCTATTGATAGACACAGCCCTAAAAGTGAAAAAAAATCCATAGAAGTGTGTATCATTTCTCTTAGATGACACAGTCTTTTCACTCCCAGTTGCTTTTTCCGTGTCTCATAACAGAGTACAGCACATAATCCTCCCAAGCAGAATTTATGTTTCTCTCTCTCAAAACAATCCCAATAAACAAGCCACACACTTCTAGATTTTGTGTTCTCAAAAGAGAAACAACTCTCCAAGAAAATTTGACCATTATATTTCATCTTTATACTTATTAAACCAGTTCTAACAACCCCAAGCCTTTATACAACTTGCAATTACTGACATGTTTGAAAAGTGTCATACTTAATTTTCATGCCTGAATGCATGAATGGTTTGAAAAAACTCCCTTGCACCTGTTTCTTGTGGAAAAGATAGGGTGAATAGAAGAGAGCTTTGATCTTTTTTATAGACTATGTAGGGTGTTTACTTTTAAGAGTCTTGATCTTGCATAGGCCTGTTAGGAGAATTTCTGGAATTGAAAAATGGCAGAAGGATACCCTAAGTTATAATCTATCAGCTAAATTCACAAGCTCAGTACTGACACTATTTAGGAAGACAGTTTTGCAACAACAGGATTGTTAATTGCTGTTGCTGATGCAGCAGAATTACATTGCTTCTGTAGAACACAAATTTTGCAAAATATACAGCAGTTTTACAGGAAAGATTACACAAAATATCACCTCAGATTTGGATGAGATACATCAAAGATTTAATAGTTCTGCAGCAGACTATAATGCACTGTAAGCTAGAAAACAAAAAATGTCTCATCCATATAAACTTCTAAGGGCAACTGAAACAGGTAAAAAGATTAGGCTAGAACTCAGATCTGGTTTCATGTACATGCTAAGGTTTCATTTATAGTTGGCATTTATCCTACTACCTTTATTCCTAGGATTAAGTTTAAAACAATACATTAGCATCTAACAATACTCTAGACAAACATTCTAGTGACAAACTAACTTACTAGCATCTAAACTGTGACCAAAAAGCCTAGGAATTTTTAATTTTTTAATTAAATAAATCAGATTTTAACAGGAACTTGTGTAGAGATAATGTCTTAGCTGTTGGTGTTTCCAATCCTGCCAGCTCAACTGCTTTACAAAATAAGGGACTAAGTACGGGAGTTGAGGAAAGCTATAAGCACAAAACTGAGGTTTAAGATAACACATTTTTACCTCCCTACTGAGCACAGTTTAAAAATAACCATGAGTGAACTGAAGTGTGGTCACTCGTTCAGTCTCACTGGGTCAAATACTCAAACCAACTAATGGACACAATTTGGCCCACTGAGACAGAATAAAAATGAATGCAAAAACACCCATAAACAACCGATTAAGTTATAACAGATCATTTCTAAAAGAGTTCAAGGGCTAAACTTTTGACATATGAACAAAGAATAAAATGAAAATGGACAGCTGGAAAATACATTTAAAAGCAACATATTTCTGTGGATTTCTCTTTTAGGCATCAGTCCAAATCCAATTAAATTCAATGCTAACACTAACAATACTTAAGTGGGCTTTGGACTGGAGCCTTATTGACTCCAGTTTGTTACACTGATATAAATACAGCAACTTGATTGAAGCTAATGGAATCCTTTAAGGATTTTTGAAAGGCAAAAAGCTAAGCACTCTCAACTTTCCTGAAAGTAGGTGCTTATGATTTGCACACGGTCCTGCCTCCCATCTATGCAAACAAGAACAAAACTCGGTTTGTTGTGTTATAAGTGCCAGCTTCTGCTGAACTGAATTCCATGTCTTGCAAGCCTTTTTTGTACGTGAGTCTGGCCCGTGAAAAGGAACTGCTTAGCTATCTATTTTGGGCTACAAGTTAAAAGAAAGAAAAAAGAAAAAAAAATGTTGGTGGGACAGTATTGATTTATTGGCTTGCAGGAGAGAGCAGGTGTTGGTGCTTAACTACCATTCCCTGGTGTAAAAGAGCCACCCTAAAGTGGAATGAATGGGCAAAATAACCTGACTCTGAACCATTAGCAAGCATGCCTTATTTGGGCCAGTCAGCAAATGTTGCCAGGACATCAGTCCAGAGCAAACGTTTATGTTCGGATTGAATAAATTACAGGATATTAGGTGGCAAAATAGTACCGTATCTATCTTTGCTTTTCCTTGGATACTGCAACAAAACAGTCTAAAAAAGCAGTTGGAATGATGCTTGGACTGAATATGTTTTACCCTTAGAAGTCCTGCTTTGGAAGGAATGCATGACAATTTTCTCCAAGAATATTTTTATATTTGAGAAGGGACTTTGATTTATTTCAAGGGGGATCCCACTTGGCTGTTTCCACTGTTATTGAATGTTTAAGACATTCTGGAGTCATTCAACATGGATTCTTTTATACAGATAGTATGAAAACCAATCATATACTTCATAAGATTTTCAGTTGCTGCTTTTCGACGGTAGTAACAGATTTATAAAGAGTTCTTCCAGTTCTTCCAGCATTCCAGGAAGTCTTCTCTGCTATTCTAGGAAAACAGAACACATTTTGTTCCATTGAAAGTTACTTGGTAAGTTCATCCTTTATAAATTGTGAAACATATTTGAAGTTAAATGGGTAATTTCCCACTTAAGTCAGCACAGGGCCAGGGTAAAGCTTACAATCCCTCCATTTGCTATCTTAACAGCAACCAGCCTCAGCTACAAGCCCTTCATGCTTGTTCTTCAGCAACTGCTTGTTCTTTTGAACTTTCTGTGAAGCAACTCACTTGGCAATGAGCAAGGAGTTGTCAAACTAGCCCTTATCACTGAGTACAATCAGTGGCATCTGCTAGCTGGTGCATAACAAAGGTGTGCCATGTAGACCAAGCATCAACAGAAGACTGTTTTCCCCAAGAGCAAAACAGCTCCCTACACAAGGATGTATAGAAACTGTACAACCCAGACTGCAACATTTGATACAAGTTTTTTTCTCAAAGCCTAGTGCCCTAAGTAGCCATCTTGTGCAGCACCTTCTTGACAAGGTTAGGAATTTTTTGTAGAGCCAATTCATAGAATCATAGAATCATAGAATCATTGAGGTTGGAAAAGACCTCTAAGATCATCGAGTCCAACCATCGACCCAACACCACCATGCCCACTAAACCATGTCCCTAAGTGCCTCATCTACTCGTCTTTTAAATACCTCCAGGGATGGGGACTCAACCACTTC
>NW_008794213.1:729892-735308 GCF_000699145.1 Aptenodytes forsteri
TCTCCTGCTGCACAATGGCTTCCAGCTCCTCCTGTTTGCCGCCCATGCTGCGTCATTGGTGTAGATGCAAATTCATTAGCATGTACTAATTTATCTCCACTAAAACCTTGTGCAGTCACTAAGTAACTGGAATTAAGGCTTCCCAGGTCCGCCAAAATTCTTCTAATAAGAACAAAAGGCTCTGTGTTCCAGGCCTTGCCACAACATTTAGATGCCTGTAACAGAATGTCAAATTATAAGGAAAAATCAAGTTTTGTGTACCATTTTACAGAACTCAGTAGTCTGATTGTCCATCAGCATCAACATGGCCAGTATCAGTTCTTCCATATATTTCCTTGTGATCTTAGATTCATCTGTTCACAAAAAATGTGGAATGAAAAGTGGGTAAAAAATATAATTTCCCATGTATTTTTCAATTATTACGTCATTTAGGCATGATTGCTTAATTATGGTGACAGCAGGTAGTAAAGTGCAGTCACCAGTAACAAATGAGTATTGGTGAAAAAGTGTTACTTTGACTTACGGAATATTTACAACAGCAACTGTTGTAAAAGGCAAGTGACTCAAGTTGCATCTCTGTTTGCTGCATGTATTTCTGCTGTAACCATCAAAGACATACTAGCATTGCAATAGGAATAGCATTCTGCTTTATTTGTTGGAGACAGGGAGAAGGGAATAAACAGAGAATAACTGCATATATCCAGTGGAGAAGCAGCATTAAACACAATTGCAGTGTGGATGACTCAAGGATCAGGATGTGGAACATATCATGGTTCAGCTGTCCCCCAAGCGCAAATGCATCAGCTGTGGTGATTCACTCATGAAGGATGAGAAAAGGGACTACTCTTGCCCATTAATAGTTATAATTCTTCAGCCTGAACAGTTCTGCCTAGGACCCTAGTCTGACAGGACTTGCACATCTGCATCTGACAGGATCTATCCACTGACATTTAACTATTAGTTAGCTTGTGGCAGTAAATACTGTGTATTGGGAAAACATCTCCCTGATACGAAAAAAAAGTAAAATGAGTAGAAGATAAAGGGTCTTTTTGCTCATGTGTTCTGAAATGGCAAGGCATTATAAATAGATAGTATAACCCATGTCCCTCTCTAGACTATGACACCACCTCAAGAAGACTATACAGTTTTACACAGAGTAATTTTATATGGAACACAGCTAACTGATTCACACATAATCATGACTTGATCAACAGATTCAGATTCCTTCTCTGGTTCAGGTGAATCTCATCTGCACAAAGAATTATTTTTATCTTGTGATGTACTCAATTTTCTGAAGCCATTAAAATTACATTCCAATTTTAAATATTTTTTATTTGACAGCTATCTATTAATAAAAGTGGTTAAATAGAACAGAAATTGTATTTTTCTTTCAGTACTGCCTGTATAGCCTTAAGCATTTTACTCCCTGTAGCAGGAGCAAGGGATAAAAGTCTTTCAGCATCCAAAAATATCAAGCTCACTGTGAACTCCCTTGTAGGGAAAGGAAAAATAACAAAACTTCAATGTGCACTTTTCGTAATTGAACTGGTAGTGTAATTTATTTTTGAACAGGGCAAGGATAATCATAAACTCTATATGTAAAAGTTTCAATCATGTTTTTAAGTATCAATATTTTAATATACAGAATCCCCTTGTTTTAGCTTTACTTGGACTGTATCTGGCCTGAATTAAAGAACATTTGATTTTCAGTTATCTACTCTTTGTTCTCCAGACTCAAGAGAAGAAAATTATTTGGCTTCTTCACTACAGAGCAGCCTTTGCAAATTTTAGTCGTCATTGTGTTGCACTTATTTGTTCTTCTCATTACAGAGAGGACAAGAGGGTTAAAGAAAACAAATTAATTGTTTATACAAAGGATCTCTGAATAGCCAGCAGGGATTGTTAAGACTCTTGTGTGCTGTGAACTAATTTACATGCTGGCAAGAGCAAACAGGCAACATTAGAAATACCTTTCCTAGCCTTTCAAAAAACACTGAAGCACTTTTCTCATCAAATGCTGATCCTACTGGGAGGATGAAAGGTGCACAACTGACATACAGACAAAGGGCCATCCATTTGAGATTAATAGAGTATGCAGGAGCGTCTGAGTACGGGTCATCATAATGTAGCACTGACTAATTAAGTAAATAAATCGGTGCCAGTTTTTGATATATTTGTTTCACTGATGCTTAGATACAGTGGAGATAACATGCCAGTGTTGTCATAATAATATACTGCTGTGAGTTTAAATGTCCCAAGCTCTTGTTTTCAAGAAAAATAATAGCTTACAGCTATTTAGGCCATTTAGAGATTACCTGGTAGACCTCACCATGGGACTGGAGTTCATAGGAGCATGGTAATTAGAGACTGAAAAGACCTATTAGATCACTGAGTTCATTCCTTGCAATTGCCTCATAGAGGGGGCATTGACTTCCAATGTACTTTGGATTACATCCATAATTCCCAAGAGACAAAGAGAAAAGGAACAGTAGCTCATTTCCTGGAAACTGGTAAAAGCTCAGTACATCTGCTAGAAAATGAAAGTCTGCATCTGAGCTGCTGTACTGACCTTTTACAGAAGCCTTATGTGCTCACCTAAAAAAATCAGTGCATGATAGAAAATAAAAAATCAGTGATGAAAGAGTTGTAAGGATTTTTTTGTATGTCAGTATTTTCATGACTTGTATGTTTCAAAGAAGGAAAAATGAAAATTTCTGATGACACCATAGCAGTGAACTATATGTCTTACTAAATAACATATTAGCTCAAATAAAGGCCAAAGCTGAAATGGTTACAGGCTGCAAGCCTGATTAATAGCAAGCAGTAGTTTAAACTTAGAACAGATGTGAATGATAGCTGCAGCACACTTATTAGAATAAAATCTGCAGGGTGCAAATGCTGGGTGAAAAAAAGAAAGTTCAGTTTAAAAAGACTTGAAAATCAACTTTTAATCACTGATTTCAACAAGTGAAATTAACAGTGAAAGAGAATGCAATATCTTCATAAGAAGGACAAGAACAATCCAGAAGGAAGCAAATTTCACTTGAAATATAATTTAAAAAAATTAATATCTTTTATAAAATACATCTAAAATCATTATCTTAACAAGCTGCCTCAGAGGAATCCATGAAAATAAGTTTCTGAAAATCATGATACAAATGTGTTTTATAAAAAAAAAAAATGCAGAAGCAAATTATTTCTGTGTGAAAATGTGTTAAACCAACAAAGTGATCGAGGAGCATAGAGCAACTTAATCCTATTCTACAAAATCTTTAGGAATCAGCATCACCACAAATATAATCACATATTTTATAGGAGAGGCAATTCTAGAACAATGATATTTAAGGATGATTTTAAAATCAGAATCACATTTGTTTTTTCACTATACAAACACAATAAGAGATGATATTTAAAGATTCCCTGGCATAAAATAGAAGAGATAATGTAAGTAGGAAGGAAAATAGAGGCCTGGAGAAAATCAGTGGTTTGCCCAGGAGCATGAAGTAGGTCCATGGAAGTGCTAAGAAGAAACCTAAACTGCCTGCCAACATGTCCAGCGCTATTCTCCTCCAGTTTTAATCCTCCTAATCACATTCAGAATAGAGACGAAAAGTATGATCTATGGTGATTAGTAGTGGTGAATTAGTGAGGAAGTAGAAATTTGGTATTATATGTGCTTATTTCTATAACTGCACAGTTTTGGATATTGACAAAAATAGATCCTTACATGAAAAAGTATGTATGTTAGCTATATCTGATGTACTAACAGACATATTATAAAATGTGTATTTTTGTGCACAACTGATTCAAGAAATCTGTTTCTCAACAGCTTCCTCGATACCAAAAACATACACAAGAATTTATTCACACATGAGATATGTTTGATGTTTTTTTTCTTTCACTAGTAATGAACAAAGGAAAATTAAATCTATGACCTTAAACACACACATATACTTGTGTATATTCCAGTTTTAGGACAATTTTAATATCAACAGTGAATATTTTAACATTAAAACTAAATAAAAGGGCAACAAAGAGATAGCCACAGAAAGGATAAATGTATCAGTGTTGTAGTATTCAGATTGTCCCTACTTCAGTGCAGAATTTCAAGTCTCTACTCAATCAGGGCATATTGGAGGGAATGTGTCAGTACCCAGCATGTTCAAAAACATCTACAATTATGGCTTGAATAACACGATTATGTTTGGAATGTAACAGACAAATGTTGTATACTGTATGTGACATGGGGATTGTGTATGTGAATGTTTTTCACCATTGGAAAAAAAATGTATTCTTATAGTACCAAATTTGAATTGTGATTCTTTCCTAAAATATCACTACTGGAATAGATGTTTTTTAAAATAATTTTTAATTTAAAACATTTATGAGTGAAGATCAGCTCTTTTATACTTGGCTTTCTGATTATGTTTAGTTAAAATGTGGGAAAACTACGGATCTAATCAAACTAGACATTTGGAAAATTTCTTCAGAGTTTTGTGTAACAAAAAAAAGCAATCCCACAAAAAAGTATGTTCTTTTTAACCAACTTTTCTTGACCTAGTCCTGTCCTGAATATTCGAAACAGATGCGATTTATAACCTGACCGAATCAATCCAACTCATTGAAAATAGAATAATATATAAAAATAAGATCTATCCCAATTTTCTGCATAGTTGCTTTTTATCCATTCACTATCTTGTTTAAGCTCAAGACTTTGAACATCAGAGTTGTCTTCAATTTAACCCTTAAATTTAGGGCTTAACTCTTCTACTTGGTCTCTTTAAAATCAAAGCTGAGTTTTGTTAGGCCACATACAAGGTTTCAAAAGTTTCATGCTGATGTCTCTTCCAAGCCCTTCTCCCAAGACCAGTACAATGCACTACGGACAGAAGCTACAACATATCTACAGTAATTATTCAAAGATTTCTTATGAACTGACAGACCTAAGAGTGAAGAATAGTTCAGCTGACTCAGAATGCTGAAGAAGAACGAATGTGCTGTTCACTGCTCTGTACCTGTAATATTCAGCTGGTTATTGCTCTGGGAGGACTGAGGAACCATGCTTAGGAGAGCAATGAAACTTGAGTGACCTCCTTGCATAACCTTCACACCAATAATCCAGTTGAAAGAAATAATGAATAATAAAAGAATCAGCCAAAATGAAGGGAAAGAGGTAGGGATGTGACATGGAAAAAGAAGATTTTAGATATGTATGGTCCAAGCACTTACAGAAATGGACTCTTGCTCATGAAACCTAGCAAGTAGAAAGAAATGTCCAGATGGAGATTGGTGATGAGTGGTGTCCCTCAGGGGCCCGTATTGGGACCAGTACTGTTTAATATCTTCATCAATGACATAGACAGTGGGATTGAGTGCACCCTCAGCAAGTTTGCAGGTGACACCAAGCTGAGTGGTG
>NW_008794213.1:735874-748231 GCF_000699145.1 Aptenodytes forsteri
ATCCCTGGAAACATTCCAGGTCAGGTTGGATGGGGCTCTGAGCAACCTGATCTAGTTGCAGATGTCCCTGCCCATGGCAGGGGGGTTGGACTAGATGACCTTTAGAAGTCCCTTCCAACCCAAACTATTCTATGATTCTATGAAATATGAGTGATGCATGTAGAATAGGGATGCACAAGTTCCAGCAAAGGTTCCAGAAGTCTTTGCGGCCTATGACAACAGGTGTAGAAAGTATGATGGATAGATTTCATTACTTGTGTCTGTCGTGGTAATAGAGGAACTGGTCTCTTAAAGTGAGGATATTTAGACCTAAAGTCAATACTAGGACTAGTTCCATGGAAAATACACAGGGAAAGAGGATTTCAGGGAAGGTAATATGCAATGATAAAACCCAGAACTTTCCATATAGAAATGGTACAGAAAAACTATACAGGCTAGTATTTGCTAAGTATTCATCTCATGGAGCAGTTTTTATTAATTTTAAGTAGAGAGAAAGCATATAGCTATGCCAGTAAAAGATCTCCAGAGAGTACTTCGTGTTTAAATAACAACTGTTTTGCACTTTTTTGGATTAGTGAATGTATCTGTTTATTTACTGCTACCTCTATCCAGATAAGGTAGCAGATTTTTAAGTTGTTATTTTATTCTGTAAAGGCTATAAGAAAAAGGGCAATCATTATTTAATGGGAAAAAAACCCCAAACCCTGAGTGGATTGTTACTGCCTTTTGAGTTTTTTGCAAGTGTAACATTGTTAGTGCTTTGCAAAGTTTTCAAATGGGAAGGTGTAAACTATGCCATAGAGCATGAAACAGAGACATAGGGGAGGAGGAAAAAGGTTCTGAAGTTCTGCCAGAACAAAAAATGAATGTTTGTAACTGGAGTTAATTTTAACAGTTAATGGCTGAAAATGGAAGGCTGCAAAATAGTACCACAAAGATAGTGAAATTTTTTGCTGCAATAAAAATATACCAAGAATCTGATTTAGTTATATTGGTGACTGTTATGTGAGTTGTTCTGCATTGAATTTCCTAAACCTTAAGGGCCTGCTCCAAAAACCTCACACGAATACAATAGCTATCAGCTCTGAGTTCAGTGGGAATACTAGGCTTTGTTTAATGAACCCTTTTGACAGATGTAGAAGGCCCTGATTCAGAGGAATCCTGTACATGAGATTAAGAACAGCTATAGAGCATGCTTAAATATGACTTAATATGTTCTTAAAAGTTCTCAAAGTGTGGCTGTTTTTTTATACTGAGGCTTAGATTTTAAAATATCTATGTTTCCAGTGAAATAGACCAAAAAATGTACATTGAAAGATCCCATGACATATGTCAGCAAAGAATCATGATTACAACAGAGCAGTTTAAACATTTACTTTTTTCTCTGTTTGCTTTTTTCAGGTGTACGATTGATGCAGTATTTATCATAAGCAATCCTTCATATGATGATGCACACATAAAACTCAATAAAGATAGAAGACTTAGTTTGATTGGATTTGGGCAGTAAGCTTCATGAGATATGAACCATTTTGCTCTATATATTTCTACAGAGCATTTCCGGTTTGCCCCAAAAGCACTTACGTTCTGTGCAGTAGAAAGATCAGAGCTTGTCCTTCAGCACTCCAGGAACATCACATAAAGCCAGAAAGAGCCAAATTCGAACAGAAGAAAGTGGTTCTTGACACAGCATACAGATCTGTAGAAGTTTTTGCCAAAGCAAACTGTGGATCCTAGAGGTTTACATGGGCCAAAATGGGAAACTTGAGAAGAATGTGAAAAAAAAATTGTTACATTTAACTAAACATGCAGAGGCCACATCAAGCTTAGGAAATCCCCAATCTCAAAATATTTGGAGGCTGGGACAATATTACAGAGTACTATTGTACACATATGCACTGTTCTTATCCTTTCCTAGGCGGATAGCTGTTGTTGGAGACAGGATGTTGGGTTGGATAGACCTTTTCTCTTACAAATATTCACATTCATATGTTCTTAATTGTATGCTGCCATACAATAGTGAAAAATAATTTGCCAGATTATAGACTTTTGGCTGAATTAGGGGTAGATAACACCTAGACAGGTTGCCCCTTGCACAGAACCTTGTCACTGATTATGAAAAACGTGGCTGCCTCAATAGTCTTGCGCAGCACAGTTTGTGTGACTGCTGGAACATAAGAGGACTGCAACTACTGGAACAGAAAATATAAAAAATGTTACTGGTGACCAGATGTCCTTGTTATAAGAGTTTACTACAAAGTTCCTCCCACAAAGGAGAGGTAATAAAGTCATTGCGTTGAGCAAGAAAACAGCTACACCTAGTAGTGCTTTCTCTGTGCCAACAGTCAGGCAACAGCTAAGAGGACTCTCTAAAAGAAGGTTTGAATGAATGAATGAACACCCCCAGACATCCTTTCCATGAGGCTCTTCTCTTCTGAGAAGTCCTGACTAGTGGACAATGATAGTCACACAAATTTCAGACACTCTACCACCCAGGTAATTACACTGACAATAACAATTATTTGAAATACCAAGCATTCAATACCTCAAATCGAGACAAATTTTAAATGAAATATTTCATATTCCATCATTCTGTTTCCAATGCAATTAACCATGCACTAAACATCATCTAGAAAAGAAAGCACTTTCTTTACCCTGATGTATTACTAAACTAAGATATACTAGGTGGGTTAGGGAGAAGGGAATATGCCTTTCACAGTAATTTTCTAACCTTTCTAACCACAGAGTTCATAGTTCATGTCTAAGCATAGATTAATCAAAAGATGTAAGCAATGCTCAACTCTAAACACATTTAAAAACTTACTGACCTAAAAATCAGATGTACTTTGCTGAATAAATATGAACTTAAGCCTAAACTAAGCTTGCCCTAACTATCCTTCTGAAAAAGGGACTATGAGTCATTAAATACAATTCTTTTATTTAAATATCATATCCTCATAACTGTCCCCAGACCATCAAGTCCACAAATAAATAAGGAAAATATTAAGATACAAAGAGCAAAAAACATCTTCCCAGTAAAATAAATGCAATGTAAGGCAGCTTAAATTAAGAATTTCTAGAATAGCAGTAATTGTATATTATACTATATCCTCTGTAGATCAGAGAGTTCCCTCTTCCACTGTGGCTATGGAGACATCACTCTACTCCTATGGGACGATTTAACAGGAAGCCCTAGTTAGTTTTGTATTTTTCAAACTTCGCTATTTAACCTATTCTCCCTTCTAACTTTCCTTCATAATATTGAGCTCCTTATTAGTTAATTTACTCAGTGAAACTATTCCTTAATCTCCTAATGACTCTATCAGTATTTAGTTTAACTCTGCAATGCATTTTTGAAATATTATCTATGAAAGCTGGTCTGCAAAATAAGGTCTTATTGTCCAGTGTGCACATGTGTATAACTCCCACCGAGATGGAAAGACCACAGGAAGTTCAGTGTCATCTGCCAGAAATACAATGACATTTGGAAGACAGGGTGGGAGGAAAGGATGTTACTCAGGAAATTTATTATTTTATGGCTTACCAAGATGACCCTGATCCTGAGATCAGTGTTCATTTATCCTATCTGCTGTAACAGAATTTCACAGACCTTTTTTTCCCCCCCCTCTGAAACTATTGCTGCAGACAACTGGACTAACAGTATTTATTTTGGTTTATTTTAACATTATTTATTTTTCATTAGAAGCTTATTGATGTCATTAGAAGCATGTCTATTACTCAGATTTATTCGTCTATGGTTTCTTGTCTCCTCACTAATCCCTTACTTAAACAATGAATTTATGTTCATTTTCCTCTAGTCCTCTAATGCCTCTGCTTATTTCTTGAGAAGCTATTAAAAACATCTCTATTAGTGAGCAGACAATCTCTTCTGTCACTACCTTCAGATTTTAGGGTGCATAACCCATATGGCTTTGGAGTTCAGCCTGTCTTTGGAAATATTAACTTACGCCAGACTTGTCCTAGTGTGATTCTTAGTGTTCTCAATTGACTTTTAGGGAAAACGTGCATTACTGCTGATGTGTTGTGTGTTGATGTGGAGAGAGTGAGAAGCCAGCTCCCCCCCGCCATTGTGAAATGTGGAGTGCATGCTGAACTGCAAAATGATCTGGGGGAGGAGATGGCTCTAATCCCTCTAGCCTCCGGAAAATCCATTTTAATATATGGGAGAGTGACAGAGAAATTTTTGCTAAAAAAATATGTTTATCCTCCTCTATTTCTAAAGCAACCAAGGGAAATCTGATTCTTAATGAGGCCACCTAAGGAAAAAGTCCTGGTTCCATGAAGATTTTTTTAGGTCCCCAGCATCTTTGAGTAAGGAAAGTTAGGGGTTAAACACTGAAAATTCTCCCACAATGAAGGGGAAGAATGAGATGCCTCAAGCTGATAGTCCTTCCCAGTGAAGGTTAAATATGCCAACCAAGGGGAGAATAAAGAAGGGTTCCTCTGAATTTACTTAGAGGGATTCTCCTGTGTATTCCATGGGTGGCTTTTACATTGTATTTGAGAAAATTTTATTTTCATTTGATAAAACAAATATTTTGTTTCAGGATTTGGAACTGGACTCAGGTTTTCTCTCAGCAGAATCCCCTAACAACTATGCAATGGATTCCAGTGCTTGTCTGGTTGCTTTCATTAAAGTTGTGCAAAAAAGACGGAAGTCTTGCCAATAGCTTGGCAATTAGGTTTCTCTTCTGAGAACTCCAGTTCTTTCTTAGAGTTTCCATTTCCTGGTTAAGTGCTAAACATTAGACTAAGCAAAAGGCAAGGGCAACAGTCACTACCTTGTGGAGTACTGCAACAGAGCTTCCCAAATCCAATAAGCTGTATTTGGTATCCAGACAAATCACTATCATCAGGTTGTTTGTTTTTTTTCTCCTACAGTATTCAGTCCTTCTCTGGAATCAGGTGATAAACCATGAGAATGCCACAACAGAAACATATCTTGATGCTTTATGCAAAACTGAGAATGTAAAAACTACAAGTGCTGAGAAGGGGCTTGGACATGAGGAAAAATTTCTTTACTAAAAGAGTGGTTAAACATTGGAACAGGCTGCCCAGGGAAGTGGTTGAGTCACCATCCCTGGAAGTATTTAAAAGATGTGTAGATGTGGCACTTAGGGACATGGTTTAGTGGGCATGGTGGTGTTGGGTTGATGGTTGGACTTGGTGATCTTAGAGTTCTTTTCCAACCTTAATGATTCTATGATTCTAGAGGGAAAGAAGGAGTGAACAGCAGCTGTAGACGAAGCTACATCGAAGTCAAAGTTTCTTATGCTGACGAAGCTATGCACAAGAATTGGGTTGTATCTTTGCCTTAAACCAATATGGGGTTTCTGGACTTACTCCTCAAATCTATATGAGAGGCAATGAGGACCCTGTTGAGAGAATAGGGTTATTCTGGAGATACCCCTTTTACTCAGAGACTTTCACTAAAATAGTAATGAAGAAGAAAGTATAGGAAGAATGATAATTCATTTTCCTTCAGCAGAAATAAAAGATTTCTTGGGTAAAATGCCTCATCATACTCCTCCCAAAATCTGTCTAAATAAATTGTTACATTGCAAACAGTCACATCACAGCATTAAAAAAACCTTGAATCTATTTATGCCATGCTACTCATGTTTTCATAATTTGTCCAGAGGGAAAAAAAGGAATTGAACTTTAAAAGGATTAATGTACAGAATTATCTAAATCATGCATTACATAAAAGCAAAATATTTCTGAAGCAACAAATATAATAAAATTTTGCTAAAATATATAAGCAAAAAGAAAAGCTAAATCTCATAATCACAGCACAGAATATAAAATGTAAACAAATACCAATTAAGATCAAACTGAACTGAGGAACCAAATGAAATAATTCAATATTCAAAGAAGCTGAGCATATTTTAACTGAAGGCTATCATCTCAATTAAACCTTCTAAAACTTTTTGCTGAAACTGAGGAGCATTGATATGTCCAGTTATTCTATCCCAGCAGTTGAGTCCAACGCATCCATTGGAGGATAGTAACTGCTTAAACCAGTCTGGCTGAATTCGAAAAAGCACTGCCATCTATACCTTTAGGTTAAGTTCCAACCTTAGGGGCTGATTCTCTGCCAATAGAAATGTCATGACTCTCTATAATATACTACTTTGCCATCCTGATGAAAGGCTATCTAGAAAAACTTGAGCTTTTCCCTTTAGGGTAGAATCTCTTCTCCTCCTGAAGAGAATGTCGGAAAAATTTTCCAACAATCCAAAGTATGTTTAAAAAAGGGCTGTAGGGAGCAAGTTTTCTGTGCATTGTTTTAGTCAGTACTTAGATTTTTAATACTAGTTTACATAAATATTCTGTGTAGAGACCAGTGGAAATTATCTTCTAGAAACATGGACACATTCATAGCAAACTGTTTCTGGACACCATGATGATGAATACTCAATTATCCAATATAATGATTAATGATCCATGATTAAATGATAATACTGAGTAAATTAAATTTGCGGAAACACATTTTCACATATATCTAATTGTTTGTAATGCAATGTTAGTTTCAGAGCATATGAAAGCTATGGCATGAACCTTTTGTCTGTTATTTGAATTAAAACTTATGGAACTTGGTTCTGTTATGGCATTTGTCTTAAATAAATAGGACAACAACTTTTTTCTGTACAGACTTCTAGCAGTCTGATATATTCTATAGTGCTTGCAGGTAAGTTTCATATCAGGCAGACTGTGTAAATGGAAGTTTTGTACAGAACTCAGCCTAATTCAAGTTCCAAATAGGAAGTGAAGGACTTGGGAAGAAAAAATATTTCAGTCTTTGTTTCCAAGAAGCTTGAGTTTTAAGAGAGCACAAAGACAAAAATGGAAGGATAAGTAGCACCTTTAAAATAAAATTGTTGGTATGGAATTGAGTCCTAAATAAAATATTGGATAAAGAAGAAAATAAACTTTTGAATGAAACAGCAGACCATTTTACAGTGGCAGATTATACACACATCTAGCCTACTGACTTTTGGTTGGCAATTTAACAAAGCTGAAATGACAGCTGTTGTCTGTCTGCAAGGAGATAGGAGTGACAGTGTCCCAGGGCTTGGAGGAGAGCCTCTTAAAGCAGATGGTCAGACCATCAGTGATGTTAAATTCTTACCTTTGCGCTTCCATTGTCTTAATTTGCCTACTGCTAGCCTCTATAATTGTAAATTCATAGAGCAAGGAAACTTTCCCCTCCTCAAATTATATCTCTTAATTTTGCATTCACGTGTTTGTTTGTTTGTTTTTGTTTGTTTAGCAGAATAAAGTCTGTTTTAAATGTCTTTTTCTTTTCAAATAGTACCTATATCAGACTGCTAGGTAACAGGTCCAGAAATCAAAGATCTTTTTGCAATGTATCTCATGCTCCCAAGAGCTCTCAAAAATAAATAATTAAATATTTCACTTATGTGTCACAGCATTTTCATTTAGGCTGTGCCAAGCTTAAGGAGACTACTCATTAATCTTGAATGGCCCATTCATGAATTACCAAAAAGAAAGAATGATGGGTTACATCTTACTTAGGATACAAGGAATTCTTTACTGTATTATTCTGGCTTTTCATATTTTTTAATGGATAGAAAAAAAAAAAAAAAACCAGATTCCAAATAAATCTTTTTCAATAAATACCTATGATAGTCTATAACAAAAGGCTGGAAGGAGGAATAACACAAGTGAAGACATAAATTCCCCCACCAAAACTTTACAACAGAAGGAAAGTAAAGTAAATGTATCTTCACAAAAAAAAAAAGATTGTTTCTGCAAACCGAAGATTAGGAAAAGGTATGATAGAACACTGTTAATATAAGTAAAATAGAAAGTTGACAAAAAAGGAAACTCTTCTGTTTTGAACCTCCCAAATATTGACTGACTGAACAAAGCAAAAATTCTAGAATAACTATACAGGGAATCAGGTACTGTATTTAGTGAGCAGGCAGAAAAAGAGGCCAATATCAGGTGATTAATTTCCCATTAAAAAGTATGACATCAATTCTAAATTTGCATCTGTGCATACAGAAGGAAATTATTCTACAAAAAAAGTAAGGGTTTAGTTAAGTATTTTTGTTCTATAGTGTACATACACCTTCTAATTTGAATAGGACATAAGAACAGCATCGTTATTATTACTCAATACATTACATAATTCATTATTCAAAATGTAAAATTATTTGGGATGTCATGTATCACGTGATATTTCTGATTATGTCTGGTCAAACGCAGCAATGACAGACAGCTTTTCTTTCCAAAGTATTTCTGTCATGTTCATCTTCATCTACAACCACATCAGTCTGTAAACATTAAATTATTCACTCCCACATTATAAAACAACATTTGTGTGTCTTGTGGAGCTTTTAGGGGATTCAACACATTGAAACAAAAGCTTGCACTCTTACTTGTAAACTTGTAAATTTTAGAGAATGACATGTGGAGTTATAAAATACATTACAATACACAGGGTCAACACCAAATAAAATTATTTCATCAAAGAAATGAGGTCTTACTTCACATAACGTCCAGTAAGTTAGTTTTCCAATTACAGGCGTTCAGTTACCATCTATGTCCAGAAGAAAAGGTGTTTGCTTTCAGAGGAGGTGCATTCATCATGAAAGTTTGATTAACCACTGTAAATGGTGACTTCTTAATTCCTATTTCATATTCTATGTGCTTGTTCTCTATAGCAGTCAGGGATCAGGATTTCCAGAAGACAGACTGTACGCTTCATTCCTACTTTGAGAGGCAGGTCCTATTATGCTGTCAAGCACTGCTTTCTGGGTTTTTTTCAGCACACTGAGAGAATGTGGCAATCAGACCTGCCAGAGACCAGAAGTCAGTAGCCTCATGACTTCACCTGCAAATACTAGTCCTCTGCAGCCTCTTAATCTTGTCTTGAATATGGCAATTCTGAGTTACAGAATCACAGAAATGTAGATTTAGAAAGAATTTCAAGGAACATCTAGTCTGATTATCTGCACCACGTCACAGTTTACCAGCATATTCCCAACACGTACACAATCTACTCTTAAAAATCTCCAACAAGAGATTCTACAAGCTCCATACCTAGCCTGCTCCACAGTTTCTCTACCCTTATGTAGTTAGATAGTTTTTCCTAATAACAAGCCAAAATCTACTTTTCTGCAAATTGAGCCAATCTTTTCTCCTCTTTCTTTCAGTGGCAATGGAGAACATACTGGAAAAACAGTCATCATGACTTCCCTCCAGCTTCTCTTTTCCAGATTAAACAAACCCAAGTCTTTTAACTTCTTTCATTGTTTTACAGAAAAACTCCTGTTAATGAAGCCCAGAATAGAACCAGCATTTTTCCAGCATCTTCACACTGTTGTTCTATATTTAATTTATGGCCCCTTGGATAACAACAAGGACATCCTTTTTAGCTGCCTAACCAATTACTCCCCATTTTGAGTTCAACAGAGAAAGCATGTGAACAAATGCATCTTCAGATGTTCTTTCAGTCTGCCTGTTCTGTCAAAGTAATTTTAAACCTACTCCTACCTTCTTTCTCACAGTTATAATTGGATGGTACATCCTTAACTTGTTTAAGAGAATGTCAAAGTATGTCTGAAATACAATCCCTAACATTCTTTATTTTCCTTTTTAAAAAAATAAAAAGCTGTGTTTGCCATTCTCTTACCATCTCCTCTCTTCATCTTTCACAAGTCTGAAGCACAATCACTAAGAGTTTCAAGGATTACTTATCTACTTCTTTAAGTGCTCAGGAATAAATTACATCAGGGCTTGCCAACTTGAACATTTACCTTGGCTAAATATTCTTTAATATGCTTTGGCTTCAACTCACATCTACTTCTTAAAAGTAATTATTTGGTCAAATTAATTTTCCTTGTGAAAAGAAAACATCATGTATTTCAGCTTCTTTCTTGTCCATATCAACATATGTCCATATCAGTACCATATCAACATTTTAGGGTTTTTGTTTGTTTGTTTTTTAATTATTTAAATATACTTTGTAGTATCTTAATTTTGCCTTATGTTCTTGGCTAATTGAAATTCACTGGTTTTTTAGTCTGCTCATTTCATACCTATATGTTTGTGCTCCTCTACACTCATTTATGCCTACAAAAATTTTAGAGATTGACACATGTGATATGCAAAAAATAATTCTTAGCATGTTACAAACAGGAATCTGACTCCAAGTTTGAGTTATTATCCTTTGAAGTTCTTTGTCTTTCGTTACCATGGCTGACAGATCTAGATGTGACAATATCACTTATCACATACTAAATTAATTTGTAGATTAATTTGCATTTTGTGTATACAGCAGTGCTCTGCAAATGCAATGTATTTCAGTTCTTTCTTGTCCATATCAACATATGTCCATATCAGTACCATATCAACATTTTAGGGTTTTTGTTTGTTTGTTTTTTAATTATTTAAATATACTTTGTAGTATCTTAATTTTGCCTTATGTTCTTGGCTAATTGAAATTCACTGGTTTTTTAGTCTGCTCATTTCATACCTATATGTTTGTGCTCCTCTACACTCATTTATGCCTACAAAAATTTTAGAGATTGACACATGTGATATGCAAAAAATAATTCTTAGCATGTTACAAACAGGAATCTGACTCCAAGTTTGAGTTATTATCCTTTGAAGTTCTTTGTCTTTCGTTACCATGGCTGACAGATCTAGATGTGACAATATCACTTATCACATACTAAATTAATTTGTAGATTAATTTGCATTTTGTGTATACAGCAGTGCTCTGCAAATGCAACATCTTGAACTTAAGAAAAGGTTTCAACCAAGCTCCCCTACTAGTTACAAATCCTTTCAAAAATTATTTTTAAAGAATGGATCTTTTTTCTTTTTGACTTTACACAGTTGATCTCTTTTTATACATTCTCTTGTTGCTCCAAACCAGCATTTTCTTCTATCCTTAGAAAAGTGTCTTCAGAATACTAGGAAAAATCTAAATGCTGGAATATGTTAATCAAATATTTATCCCTAAATTGTGCTGCTATACATACTTTCAGATTACATATTTATGTGTTGTGCTAAACAGCTTCTAAAGTACTGAACACTTCAGTTCATCCATTTCAAGCGGACTTGCTAGATTACTTGGCAGTTTTGAAAAGCTAGCCACTTATTTAGATGTCTTCATAAGTAGAACTTTCATGCTGAATGTCTTGGGCTTGTTATTTTTTTAAACAGAATTATGAAAAGGAAATGAAGAGTTTCAGAAAATTTGGTAAATGGAGATTATTTCCTTAGTAGTTATTTTTATCAGGATTGCCACTCTTAGCAATGCTATCCTTATTAATTTGTGCCATTATATGCATTTAAATCATTCCCTTACATATGAATAAAACTGAATTCATCACAACAGATTCACTGTCCTGAATTTATCAGAAGAGTTCAACCAAGAGCTGCTTTTCAGTAGCCATAGACAATTTCTCTCTCCTTCCCTCTCCATGCTGCTTTTCCCAGTAATTCCTTCAATTTCAAGGTATCTGCCTGGTTCTCATTGCACAGTGATGACTAGACCACAATCTACTCTACAGTACATGCACTCTTCTCACCAAACTGGGGATAAGAGATACAGCAAATCTTAAGAAATTCCATTATACCAGGGCAGTATACATATTGGTACCTCAAAAAATATTTCTAAAGGCTGACTTCCTTTTTCTCCCTCTTAAAGAAGTTTATAGCCTTAAAGAAGTTTTGACTTTTCCTTTTTTGTCTTGTGTCACTGGCTCTTCAGACCTATCTACAAGGTGTAAAATATGATTAGTTCACAATTCAGGTGTTAAAGCTTTCTCACCTATGTTTAGCCTGGCTTATTAATGAAATGTGGCTTAATGTAATCACTCATTTTTCCCTTCTGTGTCAAAGTCAGGCTCTTCTTAACCTGTTGAACTGCTGGACCAAAATCAGACAGATTTGACTGAGGATATGGAAATCTGCAGAATACCATGTTACTTCAGATTACTTGAAAACAGTTTTCTGTGTAAACAAGAGTGACCCTCCTAGAGCCCACACTGACGGAATGGCAACACTCAAGAGCTCAAACCTTAAATCTTAGATGTCAGAGACTTCAAACTGGAGCTCAACTTTCAGACAAAAATCCACTTCTCTCAAAGCTTTTGTTGCATTTTTCTCAAAACTGGCTGTCACCAATTCTCTGAAACTTCCCTCTCCTCTTAGTACTGTATTCGCCACCTCTGACTTTTCTGCATTACCATATAAATGTGGGTTTTGTTTTGTATCAGAATAATTTGGTCTTAAGAACCTTTGTGATTCTCTTCCTTCCCAGAGCTGAAGGAGGAGGTGGAAAGGTTGAGGAGTATC
>NW_008794213.1:752345-754552 GCF_000699145.1 Aptenodytes forsteri
TTAGTGGGCATGGTGGTGTTGGGTCGATGGTTGGACTCGATGATCTTAGAGGTCTTTTCCAACCTCAATGATTCTATGATTCTATGATTCTATGCTCAGTAAACGTTTCATTCATCTGCTGCAATTACCCTGTACAAAATCAGGTTTTAATATAAAAGTTATTATCCCATCATTAATTAAAACCAACCCCCTACAATACAATTAATGGAAAAAAATTCACTATCATATATTCTTTGTGCAGAACATTCAAAAAGTTTCAAGAATCTCACCACAACATTAAATCTACAGCTAGAAAGTATGTCCTCAGCCAAAAATGAGACTAAACAGAGCAGCTGCGTAAATAAAATTAGAAGATTCTTTGAAGAACTGAACTCTGAATAGCCAAGAGTGGGTGTGAGTAGTCCTTTAGGAGAGGCAACTCTAAACTCTTCTGCTCTATGAATAAAACTCCATTACAGGTAGGTTACAACAGAGCAAAGAGAGCAGACGACTTGCTGTTACACTCCAGAGGGGTGACTCCAGTTCTCCATCAAACCTTATCTGGGACCTGTTACTTGTTTCCTGGAAGGGAAAACCTACTTCTCCCCTAACTGAAAAGGTGTTTCTGCAAGGTTCACCTGTAACAGCTTTCTTCCTGAAGTAGTGGATTGGCCCGGGGTGTTCAGTGGGCTGAAAGGCCTACAGACAGGCCTGTAATAACTTCCAACCAGAAGGAGGTTTTAGCTGTCTAGTCATGCTCCCTGTCCAGCTTTCTGGGTGCAATCTAAGCAGGCCTTTTGCCTGTGGCCACAAGGCAAAACACCGGTTGTGAGGCTAAATAGCTTTGGTGCATCTGGATACTTTGTTTCAGAAGACCATTCCCTTTTAGGCCGAGGGTGTACTCCTCCAGTGGTCATTTTCAGATGTTTCAGCTATGCCAGTCTTGCAAACCAAGGCACGTAAGGTGAAAAAGGCATTGTATTTTTCTGACATTACTCTTGCCAAAGGCAAAATGCTTGGTGAGTGCTGCTGGGTTTTCACTCTTCACTACACCTAGCACTAGGAAATTCCCTTCCTCTGCACATTAGAGCACTGAAAGATTTTCTTCTTTTTTTTTTTTTCTCCCTCTACCTAGCTTTGCAAGAAGGGAAATACCTCTACAGGTTAGTCCTTATGACTGGTGTTACATCAGCTTATATGTAGTCTGCCAGCAGGTTCTGCAACCTGAACAGGCCTAATCAATGAAAGAGTAGGAATGTAGTATAAGAACCCTCCTAGAACTTGTGGGCCATGAGTTAAGCTCAGGTGAAATACAGCCACTTTTGTTTGGGAAACAGTGAGGTTTGCACCTTTCTGCTCCCAGAAGGATTCCTAAATAAAACAAAGGAATTCATAGTAAGAAGTATAACTCGCAATGTCTACGTATTGTGAGACTGTGGAATAAGCAATCATGGAATAAGGAATCTGAAATTCATAATTGCATCCTGCTTTTATTCAGTTTTTATTAATAGTCTCTGTGTGTGACTATAAGGGTGCAGGATTAACATTGTAAAGAAATTCTGGTATCTTGATTTCTGCTGAGAAAGGCTTAGCAAGGCCATACTTGGAAGAATCTGGCCCACAGAAAATTTCTGAGATAAGTTGAGGGTTTTAACAGGTCCTGTTCACCATCATGGTTACAGTAACACAGATATGCATTTACTTGATTCAGCTCCAGTTCTATGACTAAAAATCAGAAATTTAACTCCAAACTTTTCATCCTTTCAAGTGTTAGGCCCATTCAGGCAGCTGGTCATATCTCAGTGTTATCAGATTAGGGTTCAGGGTGGGCAGTAAGCCTAACTTAAAAAGGAAGCCTTATAAACTGCCAGTAGGTCTACCCAGTGGCTTTAAAAAGCAGAAAATTTCAAACACTTGCACAGTATTTTGAAGCAATAAGTCCTTAGGAAAAAGTAGTAACAGTCTCTCTGAAATAATTGCAGGACATGGATTCAATACTATGAAACTTTTCTATCCACTCACTGACTATTTAGATCCAAGAATGTAGCAAGGGAAGGAGAGAGATCATAGAAACATAGAATCATTGAGGTTGGAAAAGACCTCTAAGATCATTGAGTCCAACCGCCAACCCAACACCACCGTGCCCACTAAACCATGTCCCTAAGTGCCACATCTACATGTCTTTTAAATACTTCCAGGGATGGGGACTCCACCACTTCCCTGGGCAG
>NW_008794213.1:755091-765997 GCF_000699145.1 Aptenodytes forsteri
TGGCTGAAGTGCAGGACCCGGCACTTGGCCTTGTTGAACCTCATACAATTGGCCTCGGCCCATTGATCCAGCCTGTCCAGGTCCCTCTGCAGAGCCTTCCTACCCTCAATGGAAATGACTGAGAGAATGGAAGATGAGGTTTGTTTCAAGTGTTTTAACTCTCTGCTTTGAAAACAGGAAAATGTCTGATTGACTTCCATGTGAACAAGGCATTATCAAGAGACATTCCTACTAAAATTCAGGTTTCAGTTGCTTTTTGTACCTGGAAGTCTGGCACTGAGTGCCTCCTCACTTCTTTGGTAGTTTCCAAGTTTTACTTCCTTTTGTAGCTCCTGCTGTTTTGACTTAAACCTTTGAGATTATTCAGTTTCTTCACTAGTAATTATCATAGCAATTTAACTAGAAAATTTAGTGGAATTACCCTAGTGAGTAATGTTAACTCATGGGAGAAATAATTGCTCCTTAATATAATATATTAAGGTACTACTCACAAAGACAATGGGTTCTTAACAATCATCAGACACTTGATTCATTAATATTTTCAATGGAAATACTACATTGTAGAAAATACCATTAAAACATACAAGCAATAGGAACTCAACCATCTCTAAATTACTATCTCATATCTTTAGTTAGTGTTCAAAAGTATGATACTGAAGTAGTTCCACTGTTTTATCCTAATACCTGGGTATTCTCCAATTCGAAATGCCTAATGTTAGACAGATGAATACAAGCCTTACTAAGTTAAAAGCTTTGTTCTGCACTGGGGCCTCTTACTGTATGTATTCTCTTGACCAAGCCATGATACACACAATAATTAATAATAACAACATGTGAGGTATTATGAACATTTTGTTTGGGAAAAAAGAACCCTCAAGTGCAATGAAAATTTGGGAACTTTGCCTATTTTTGATTGTTAAGTTGAAACCATATAAATTTTGAAGTGTTCCAGGTTAATATTCACACCACATAGTGATGTTAGTGTTCACATTCACAGAGGAATGTGGTTTTTTTATCTGTCTAACATTAGGCATCTTTAGAAATCTTGCTGTAAACTGCTCTAGTCTACAGAAAGGAAGGCACCGCCATCCATCTCAGGAATGAAGCTGTTTTTGAAAGTGCCTGTTTCTTTTTTCCTACTGACTATAGAAGGAGTTTAGGATAATAAGCATCATAGCTTAGGTATCTCAGTTGGTCTTAGATTCACATAAAAAAAAAAATATGTTACAGTTTTTTCAATTCAAATGCTTTCTCTGAAATAAACACTTATGTAGAGAGGCTCACTAGTGTTGTTCCAAAATTCTAAGTAATCCTTCAGAATAAACTAGAACTACAATTGAAAAGATGAAGTAATTTTTCATTGACCTTCAAATTACGTCTCCACTGAAATGTCCATTGAAATCAGTAGAACAGTCTATTTTTCACAGACACTTAAAAGCTTTCAAAAATTGTAATTTAAAGTCTTTCAAATCTTAAAGATATAAAAATAACTTTCTGAAGCTCTAGCAGTTCAATAATCTACTTAACTGAAAGGCTGTGTGTACGCAACACTTCTGGTTATCCATTCCTCAGCTCAGGAAGTTACTTCATTGTCCAACTCTCAAATCAACCCAGTACTCACTTGAGTTCAACTTCAACATCACGTGTTTATGCACTCTTTTGACTTCCAGTTTACTTCCATCCATGAGCAGTCATTTCTGCTCCCTTAGGAGCTGTAGTAATTTTTCCCTTTCTTCCCTCCACCTTGGGAAAGGATCAGCTGAGTCTGGTTTTCTCCTGTCTAGTTCCAAAGCTGTAGGGAAGCAGAGGAAAGGACTGAAAATAGCTGTCTTAGAATTTACATAAAGAAAAGGAGAAGGGAGAAAAAAGGACTTCCTTTGAGAACTTTGTGGAAGCTGCTGAAAGGAAGGGGAAGAAGGCCTAAGTGCTTTTTTCATGGGAAGCTCTAAATGGCAGCTCTTCTCCAGAAAGTGAGAAAGCAACCCCAGAGCTGACATTTAGGAGAGTCTGAAATGCCTCTAATTACTGGGAGAATGTCTCCTAGCCAGGAAGACCTCCAGGAACAGGTAATCTGGAGCATTACCTTAATTACATTTAGGAGCACCTCTTTCTTAAAGTCATGGAGAGAAAGGCTGAGCTTTATTTATTTTCCTTTGTATTCTTATCAAAATGTAAAATGGGTTTTTAAACAAATCTCTGTATCCGATTTAGATTATTTTCTTAATGCTGCTCTATTCCACAAGAGTTGTCTGTATTGGTTGTAGATAATGAGATCGTCTGTACATTTTTATTATAGCAAGAAACATATCAAATGTAATTGTAGTCAATTACTGAGACAAAGTTGAACTGCAATAATACACTTTTTCACATTTTTAGGAAAAATAGACTTCTTTTAGACAATTTAAAGTGTTCCTGTCAGCTTGGTGTGACAGTTGCAAAAAAGGATGAAACAATAGAATATTGCATCATGACAATATCCACACAAATATTTAACACAAAATAAAATAAGAGATTAGGTAGCATTTCTGCAGGGAAGGATTATGTGTAATTGTGCATAATCAGAAGTTAAACAGGAGTAAAACATACTACACTATTGCCCAAAACCCCTACATGGTTATATACAAATTAAAAGAGAGATGCAAAATTATCTGTTTGTGCAGAAGTGATGTGTTATCAGTGGAAATCCAGCATCCAGGTTTTGACAGTACACTTTTAAGAAAGATGGAGAGAGTTCAGAGGAAAGCAGCAAAAATTGTTAGTTTAAGAAAATTAGTTACAAGGAAAGATGTATAAAATTGTGGCTGGTTAATTAACAGAGAATTAACCAGAATTAAATCTGGAAATTGACAGAGGAAGTGATAACATGCTGCTGCAAAAATGAAGCAATAATCTGTTTTTCATATCTGGTGTATAAGCAAAGATATAATGCCTTAATTTATGGCAAAGTAGATTAAGGAGATATATAAAGGCAGAGTGCCTAGCAGAAAATATGGTGAAGCACTGGAAGGGATTTCCTGGAGCAGGTGTGGAGTCTCCATTGGCAATATCTATGAAGATGTTGGACAACAATTCCTTCTCCCAAACAATTTAAAGTCACCAGACAAACTAGCATAGGATATACAACACAAACAACAGAAACTTATTAGAACTCTATTGCCAGAATCCATTTCACTGAGTGAGCTAAATTCCTGCCTTACCTACAGTCATGTAAACCAGAAGTAAATGTGGTACTTCGTGGAATTAGAGTGGTAATGTAATGCAAGTTAGATGAAAATCAGGACCAGTCTTCTTTTGGCAGTACAAATTGCAGTTCTATCTTCAAATTCTGTAACACTATCAGAATTCCAACATGAAAAGTCATCAAACATCAGCTATTAGTTTCCTTTGGGTCTTATGTGCACTTCCAAATACTCTCTCATACCTCTGCACCAGCTGTCTTGGAGCAATGCTATAATTCTCCAGCACCAGTCCCAGAGACTTAGTTTCAGTCCTTAGCCAACCAGTCACATGATTTCAAATTCCTCATCCTCATTTGCCTCCTAAAAGGCAAATTTAAGTCTACTAGTGATTTCTTTTCTCAATTATCATTGAAGCCTGGTAGAAGTAATCTGTAGATTACCAAAGATCTGTAGACCTTATTTTGAAAACCACTTATTTGAATCAAAGTGAAATAATGACCTATTCACAACTGAAACTAGCAAACAAACAAGGATTATTACTTAAACATTAAATATATTCCTTTATTCCTGCTTTCTATTGGTAGTTTTTTGAATTATTTTTCTCCTTGCCATTAGTTTGATTACTATGAAGAACTTATTTGATCTAAATCTCATCTTATAGTTTATTTGATATTTAATTTTGATAAACAGCAGAAAAAATGGTAACCAATGTTACCACTTGAATATCTTTTGTAATTTAAATTAATTAAATCAATTATAATAAGCTTCAGCCCTAGGATAAGCTAAGTAATTTGAAGTGTCATATTTACTACGATTTTTTAAAAAGTAATAATAGCATCTTACAGAATACAGGATTTTGGATTTCTTTACACATATTCACCTCCATTTTATTGCAATTTATAAACTAGCAACCCTATTTTGGTTTATGACGGGAAAAAAAGTAAATTGTTGACAAATATCTGCCTTTTTTCTTTAAGTTCATAACTGACCTGGGCCAAGGGTCCTTCTAGGTGAGCTATACTCGGTCTGACTGCAACGGTTGAAGGTACCAGTTCCCCAGGCTGCCTGTCTGAACCTCTGCTATGGATCACATCCAAGGTAAAAGAGCAGCAGAGGGGAATCTGTGACACACTTTAGCTGTACCCTTTCATATTCTGCTGCCTTCATACAAACTGCCAGGGAAATTGGGTGCTGAAGAGTGGTGTCTGACCTGGGGAAGAGTGAGGAGGAAGCTAACATCAGCTCCTGCCAGCTCTGCGAGGAGAGCGGTAGAGTCTGGCAGTAGGGCCAGACAGCTGAGGTCATTCACATCTTCAACAAGCAGCTGTTTGCTTCAGGGCGCAGCGGTCACAGTCCTCAGATCCTACAGACACTCTGCCGGCAAGCGGCACTCTATCAAGTTGCTGTTAACAGTTGCCTTCTATCATGTGTCCGAATATTAAGCCTGGTTTAGATAGAAATTATCTACACTGACGCCAACTAAACTGTAGGCAAACTTTAAACACAGTCAAGTCCTTAAACAATCTGTCTTAGAATATTAATTTTAATATACTTAAAGCAGACTGCATGGGGAAAACAAACCTGTTTGATGGGGGACAAGCATTGGCCACAAAGCAGAAAAGCTGAAAGAAATAGAAAAGCCTATTTCTAGAAGTTGCCAAGTAATTCTTTTTTCCTTGAAATCATTTTCCTGGAATTTTTTGTATAATATTTTCATTTTACTGATGAGTGGGAGGAATCAGAACAAAGCAAGAAAAGCAGGCAGCCTGTTTTTTAAATGACTGTTTATATTTGTCCTTCTTGGACTCCTTTCCCAAAACATACCACAAAGAACATTCCTTCTCTTCTCCCAGTCATGTCTCTTTCTTTTCCTCTCTTTCACTTTTTCTAGTGCCTTCCATAAGGCTCAGATAGTATTTGTGGAGGTGAGAATCATAAAGAGGAAGAAGGAACTCACCAGTAACAGCCAGACAAGGACATAGAATCATAGAATAGTTTGGGTTGGAAGGGACTTTTAAAGGTCATCTAGTCCAACCCCCCTGCTGTGGGCAGCGACATCTTCAACTAGATCATGACAAACTTGGCTTTAATTTCTACTTTTGCCACAGACTTTCTCCGACACATTTGTTGAGCCATTTAATTTCTCTTCCATGGCTTCCCATCCTTCACAGAGAGGTTCTGCTGAACAAAGCTACTTTCTGCTATGTATGGCTAATGACAATCACAATAACATCCAATCTAGAAGAAATTTCCTCCTTTTTTTCCTTTTTAAAATCCACACACACACCCCTCTGCTTTTGGAGAGATTCACTTGCATTGACCTTCATAAAAGAAGTATTACAGAAAGATATACTCTTCCTGTCAAATGTTTGAGTACAATCATCACTGCTTATCACCACTTGGAACCACACTGGGTTCCCTTGCTTCATATAGGCCCTACTATATTTACAGATTTGCTAGGCCAAAATTTTATCACTGAATAGGATGTATTTAGTGATTCTTTCAACAAAATAGTGATGATGTACACCCCACAGATACAGCCAAATGCTTGATGGGCAAGAACTACATGTGGCCTTCCTAGCAGTATGTAAGAATGAATGTTCCAGCCCTCTTTATCAAACACACCATGGGGTAAGGAAGCTTAAAGTCCAGGAATGACTCCAGATATAAAGAAACCTGACAGCCAGGAAGACCATAAGGTCATTTGCTTGTTTAGAAAGGAGTCTGGGAGACTGGCAGGGACAGAGTAAAGTTAAATTTTAACAGTAACTTAACGTGAAACTCCAGAATCAAAACACAACTTGGGCATGCATTAGGAAATGTGTTAGACTGGATTATGCAGCACCTAAAGATATCAAAACCAAGGTTCAACCCAAACAGAGAATTCACATTTGAATCCACCATCCCAGTTGAATAGGCTGTGAAAGTGGGATGTGGGAAGCCAGGATGAAAAGCAACTGGTACTTTTTCCCAGCTGTGCTGTAGGGCTTATTTAGATATAACATCATGGTTGCTTCTCAAACTCATTTGCAATTAGTTATTGGATTCCTAGAGCAAATATGGCAAATGTGTTCTCTAGCTACAAATTGAAATTTTTGATGGAAATTTTTCAAATTCAGTCATACTCATAAATGGACAAATGTCTATTATGGTTGTCGTCGAGTGCTTTCTGTTTCTCTAATTGTCATCAAACATTGGTTTATACAAATTACTGTGAAAGAAGTGTTGGTACAATTATCAAATGCAGGTTTTTTGTGTGAATGAATGATTGTCATGTTACATTCAGGAATCACTCATTGGTGATAACGGGCATCATATTAGATATTTCTTTCCCATCAAATGTAATTTCAGAAAAAGGGATTAAAATGTCAGTGTATTTATCTGTGAGAAAGACATGGTACTCAGTTCATATAGTCAGAATTTTATTGTTTTCACCTATTTTACACATACAAGTCAATAAACTTGAAATCACCAGGAACCACCTTTTTCTATCAAGTTTCTATCAAGAGATTTTGGGAATTCTATTCTCTGAAATAATGTTGACTGTTATATTATCTAATAATTAACTTTCTTTTTGCTAATATTAATTCCAAAATGAAATGTGGCTTTTACAGTGTTCTCATGTTGTTAAGTCATAGGTTTTTAACCAGTACAAGCACAAATAGCTTTCTGCCCAGCCAGTCTTTCCTTCTTGTGTCTTTGTAAATTTGAATTCTCCTAGATATATAGTATTCTTTTTAATTTTATTTACTTCTATTAACTAATTTAAAATTGTTTCTAATTAGTCAGCAATGCATTTAATATCTGTCATGTCTGTCACTGGTTTGAAATCTCCTCTCCTAGCATAACAATATATATACAATTCTGAAAAATAGCCTTCAGTCCATCATTCAAACTGTTAACAAAAGTATTGAATGGAGTTGGGTTCAGGACAGAACCTTGCCCATTAAAATGACCTGCCCATTTGATAACGAAGTGTTGACAAGTACTCTTTTAGAGAAAGAGAGATAGAGTAGCGTACGCTTATTTTATTGCAATTACACATAGATTATACTTCCCTAGTTTGCTTATAGCATGCATTTTCAAACCAAATGAGCAGGTAGGTCATTGAAGAATCCAGCTTTCAATATTGAACCACTATTCCAACTTGATGATGCAGTAAGCCACCATATAACCTAGCATTTTCTACCCATACACCATTATGCCCTGCCAGCATCTCTCATTCTCTCATACTTCCCTACTCAACATCATCTTCTGCCTCCTGGATCCTCACTATAACATTTAGGCCACTATCCGTAGCAATACTGATTACTGTAGGTGGAGGTAGGAGCCTTCTGCATAGCTGCTGACTGTCATCGACAATTTCATCAAGAAGTATGTGCTATAGTTGGGCAGCACACACATCCCAGATACAGCTGACTGCTTAACACATGCTTATCTTCTGGACAAGGAATCTGAACTTTGCAATTAGCTCACTGTGTATCCCTATTATTTATTAAGTTAGGCACACTCTGCATTGCAGCAGCTGTAGAGATCACACAGCATATGGTACCTCTTAGCCACTGCTGGGCAGAAGTAGTGCAGTCTTTGCCCCAGTTTTGGGTAGGTCTGATGTATTAGAATGGGTAGGTAAAAGCTCAGTGTATTATTAAAGTTGCAGTATGTCACATGTATATATCTTTCACTCACAAAACTAGTTAATCTGCAAAATAATTGAAATATAAATTGATTTGACCTGACTTGCTCTTTACAATCTTAGGTATGTTTCATCATTTCTTTTGGATAATTTTAAGTTGCTCATTTAATGGTTTGCTCTAGTATCTTATCAAAGTGAGTCTGCCTGAGTTATCATTCCCTAGTTTCTTTCAATTCTTTCTCACTTTTTAAAAATGAATACTATATTTGCTTTTACCAGTTATCTGTGACCACATTAATCCTCTGTTAGCCCACAAAGGTATTTACAAAGGTTTCCAAATTACATTGACTTGTTTAAGCATGCTCCAGAGGTTTAGTCCGGGAAGTGTTAGAGGTCTATATATCTGTATCTTTCTAATGTGCAAAGACAAAAGCAAAGAAACCAAAAAAACAAAGGAATGGACCACATCTACCTTCTGTACATCATCCATTATTTTATTTTCTTTCCTATTGAGTAATGGGCCTCTATATATGTTTTGTCTACTAGTGAAGTTACAGAACCTTTGTTTGTTGCCTTTTCTGGCCCTTTCTAATGAAATTCACTGTATTTTCTCTTTCTCATTTTGATTGTGTTATTTCTCCACGCTCATCACTAGCCAGTTTTTTAAAAATAATTCACTTTTTGAGGTCCATAATAAAAGCTTTCCAACAGTATACATCATATCCTTTCTCGGCATTAGAATAGCTTGCCATTATGATTTTCCAGTGATTGATGGTGTTGGAGAGCAGTGAGGAGTAGCTGCAGTGGGGATGTTGGGGTGCAGCGGGGACAGAATCACAGAATAGTTGAGGTTGGAAGGGACCTCTGGAGGTCATTGCATCCAACCTCGTTGCTCAAGCAGGACCACCTGAAACCAATTGCCCAGGACCATGTCCAGATGACTTGTCAACATCTCCAAGAATATTTATCCTCACTGGGCAACATGTGCCAGTGCTTGGTCACTCTTACAGAAAAAAAACAAACGGTTTCCCTATGTTCAGAGGGAACCTCCTGTACTTCAATTTGTGCCCATTCCCTCTGGTCCTATCACTGGACATCACTAAACAATAGCACAGCCAGTAGGATCAGTGAGGTGAGCAGGAGCTATTGGCCAGGTCTAACCAGAAGGATAGGTTTTAAGGAAATATCGTAGTGATGAGGCACATCCTAGGCCAAGCAAGAAAGTCAATCCATAGATCAGGCTTAAGATCAGGTACAGTGATCACCAGGCAGGTCCATAGCGACAAGACAGGACTGAGGTCAAGCCAGGAGCCCCACCCACTGCTTGAGATCTGGATCAAGAGGCACCATATCTAAACAGGGGCATGTTCGGGCTGGAGATTAGTAGTCCTAGTCTCAGTCCTGGTCCCAGCCTCCAAACACAGCCCAAACCAAGACTGAAGGCCTCAGGCTGAGCTTAAATACTGCTCCTGGGCCCATGGGTGTGGATGGAGGTCCAAGGTGAGTCTGATCAGGGCCATTAAGGCTTATTAGTGTGCTTAGAGGCCTGACAGATGCCACTCATCATCCCCCTAACCCTTATATTATCCTCTCCAGTTGTTTGCTGTACTGAACCTGCTTTTCTGAGGTTGCTCTTGTTCCTTCCTTAACTAGGGTAGCAAAGTTGTTTGTGTTATCATTATATTGATAATTACTAACCAAATTACTTTCCATCATAAACTTTTTCTAACCTTTCACTGTCATAAACACCTGAAAAAAAACCCTGTCAAAATTCAGAAATGTTGCAGTTTCCCAAATAACTACCTGCTGACCATCAGATGAACCCAGAAGACCCTCACCTACCATCCGGTCATCGGTTACAGATTACTGTGCATGGATCCGCAGCTGTTTGTCACATGAAGATCTCATTAATATGTATTAAGATCAATCGTGCACCGTATCAAGACTATTACATGGTAAGGGAAGTTATAGGTGCCCGCTGCCCCAGCAGCTGGGGAGCCTGTGCATTCCTCCTGCCTGAATGCTGGAGCCTAGCCTAGAGACCTGGAGGTCTTTTCCCCAATCTGATGGATGTGCCTGCTGCTTTCCCACCTGCAGGAAAATTGAGCATGTGTCCTGGAGACACACACAGGACACTGACATGGCTGGTCACACAGACTGCCTCAGACAAAGTATTGCCTTCAACAGCGTCTACATTGAGGACCCGCTTAAAAAAAAGCACAGACATCCACATACCTTTCCTCCTTTTTGGCTGGCAGAGACAGAAGGTCACTAGTGCAGGCACACACACAACACCCTCTAGGTTCACAAGCACACACACATTTGCAGATCCCTGAAGTATTGGCATGGTCCCCCTCTATGCCTAGCACCCCTGCCTAGATCCTGGCCCTCTTACCTGCCCCACAGGTCGCCTACTCATGACTGGTTCAGCTTGGTGATCACTAGCAAATATGCAGCACTCACACACTTGTCCCATAGGCATCCCATGCTTACAGGTCCCCCCAGATACCAGCACAGCCCCTCCGCCCACCCAATACTCCAGCCTGGACCCATGGCCTCCTGCTCACCGCTCACCCAGCTTGAAGTTTGCCAGCAAACATACATGCATACCCCATGCTCACCTGGTTTGGGGAATATACAGACACTTGGTCCCCCCCCCAGCAGCCAGCACCAGGTACTTGGGCTGTGACCCATGGTCCCACTCTAGCTGCCAGCACTGAGCCTTGCATTTGCTTCACTCACCCCAGTCCCCCCGGTAGCTGGTTTTCAGGACACACACCATTCCTGCTCCAGTGGCTGGCAATTAAAGACCCCCGACCTGCTCCAGTAGCTGATGCTGAGCCTCCACTCACTCCAGTAGCTCATACCACAGCCCTGGGGCACCTACACCCCAGTCTGACTGTAGTAGCTGGCACCAATCCCACTCATGTTTTTTCCCCTTGTAGCTGGTACTCAGGGCACAAAGCCTGTAGGAACCACAAGGACAATCCAGAGAGTGATGGCCCCTCTAACTGCAGATGCTGAGACCCTGTCGTGGTTTAATTTCAGTCGGCAACTAAGTACCACGCAGCCGCTCGCTCACTCCCCCCCC
>NW_008794213.1:769314-782753 GCF_000699145.1 Aptenodytes forsteri
CTCTGGAGTTGCCAGGGTGACAGCATACTTTTTCCAAATATTCTACTAACTTTTCAGGATTCTGCACTTGCTCAGGGGTGAAGTTCCAAAACACTGGCCTTTGCTAAATGCGTATCCCAATGTTTGAACGTCCCGCCACCCATTCCCAGTTAGACTCACTTCGGCTTCCAATACAGTTAGCTGTTGGGATCCCCCCGTCACCCCAGAAATACAGATGGGTTCTGTCCCTATATATCTTGATGGCATTAGGGTACACTGTGCACTGGTGTCTACCAGAGCGTTATCAACTTTGTTCTCATCCTAAATCTAAAACACTGTACCAGCTACTAGAAAGGAAATTAACTCTATCCCTGCTGAAACCAGGACAGACCCCCAGAATTAGTTGCTGGCATCAAAGGCCTGGGGGTGCTCACATCCCTGGTCTGACTCGAGTCAGACCCACATCCACTTATGCCTCTTGCCTTTTTCTGGCACAGAAAATTACACAGATTACACAGAAAGATAGTCAAGAAATAATTTAATAAGGAGATAGGACAGACTGTGGTGATCACCTTCAGGACTTGGACAAAAAGTGTACAAACCAGCCACTTTTTACATGCGTTCAGCCCCTTTTATACCCCTTTATGTCTATCACAGAATGGTTGAGGCTGGAAGGGACCTCTGGAGGTCATCTTGTCCAAACCTCCTGCTCAAGCAGGGACACCTAGAGTCAGTTGCCCAGGGTCATGTCCAGACAGCTTTTGAAAAGGGAGAGCTAAGAGCCATCCTGGCATTTTCCACATAAAAAATACTTTCCTTCCACTCATCTTCCTCCAAATAAACCCAACAGTAATCAAGCAGACCTTCCTCTCCTTCTGTCAATGAACTCATGTTGTTACTCACCTTCTTAACTGTCTTAGTTTCTCCAGCCATCTGTTATGTGGTGTGACGGACAATTCAAAATTTCTGCACACCTCAGTTTGCTCTTTTTCGTGAGGTATTGCACTGGCAGTCACAGAAAGACAAAAGGCAGAAGGGAAGATTCAGAGCATGCATCCATTAAATATTGTATTGTAGTAAACTAGTATAAACATTAACAAGACTACTAAAATTTCTGCATGAATATTTGTCGAATACAGTAATATATGTATTTTATGAGGCTGTTCTAATTACAGCCTTTATCTTTCCATATTATTACTATCACAAGTATTTTGTAAATTTTCTTATACATGTGAAATAATTTGAGATCTTTCATGATGAGAGGCACTATTTAGGTTGCTTTTATTATTTACTTACTACTTGCCACTTACTACTCATATCTTCTTGCAGTCCACCAGTCAGCAATGTGACAGTTTTACTACTTCCATAGGACAGTCAGAAAATGCCACCATGTCCTTACCCCTACCCTTCCAAATGCAGATTAAGAAAATTACAGGGAAGGAATGGTGACAGCATGACTCTGGGTTGTAGTTCCTCCCACTATTGTGCAGTTTATATACCTTGCATTAGATAAAGTAACTCTAATACATATTAGCCAGTCTTATATCAAAATTATAGGAAAACTTTGCTCCCTCCACAGAAATTAAGAAAATCACTTCTTGCTGATTTTCATGTGATCAAGATTTTATCCCAGAAATATTAAAAAGATATTTAGACTAAGCAATATGTCTTGGACAACATATCTGAAGAAGGATAAGTGTTTGGAACAGAATTTCTGAATTTAAAAAAGCTTATATCAGTCTTAAATGATTGCTAATCTCTGCATTCTTAGCATTGTGCAGCATGTTAAGACTGCTGACTGTTGGGAAAGTTGGGGAAACATGAATACTTTATGTTTCTTACATTTAATCTTCTCACCCTAACCCAAGACTGAAAAATAAAAACCCTCAAATTTAAGGCAAAAAACATGCACTGCAAGATGTGAATAGAAAACATGCTAAGTACAGGTCCTGAAATCCCTCAAGCCGTAACTTTTTCAAGCTTCACACAGCTCTAATGATCAGTAACTAGCAAAGCAGAAATCATATTTGCCTCCAGAAAACAAAGATTTAAAATAGGTTCAGAACAGGAACTGACAGAAGCCTGTCTCAGACTTTACTTGTCTAAATGTGATTATCCATAAACATAGGTAGTTTGAATTCCCTGGCTTAATCCACTTCTGGGTGGAGTCAAGTATATGGCTATGATAGATTTGTTAAGCCTTCAACACTCACAATCTGTCAGTTCGCAGATGCAATAGCCTGAAGCCATGTCTGGAGAGAAGGTTTAATCCTTTGATTTAATGTAGTATCAAGTCAGGAGGAGTCAACAGTCCTCCCATCACGTTTGATTCAAGTTTATATATGCAACTTGTATAAATATATATATTTCACTGAACAAATTTCATTGTATTTTAGGGTATTCCCTACATGGGATAATTTTAAATAAAAGAGCAAGTATGTGGGTGGTTCCCATTATTCCAAAGGTGATGAAAGCCAGAAAAGAAATGCATTAATGTGCATGCCACACTATTTAGTACTTTGGTGTGTCTTGTCCACTACACAATCACTTTATCAATCTATTAACAGATCTGTCTATTGTAGTTCATTCTCTCTATAACTCTATTTACAGTAGTGTAGTTCCACTGATCCAAATCCAATTAGACTGAAGTGTATTAATTACTTACTGGTTTGTGTGGGACAATTTTTCTTAATTTGTCAGGGAAGCTACTTGGAAATAAATGTACAGTAGTAAATTACAAAGATTAGCAAGTATGAATAAAAAAAGCATAATTTAAAACCTTATTCTAATAATAATTTTCCAAAGATATGCACTAAATATTGCTGCTTGGTTTCCTTCTGCTTGAAAACACCTACAGACTGTTGAGGACATTCACCTTCAAGAATCCCAATGTAATCTATAAATAACCGTTGTAACTCAGCATGATGTTTTAAGCATAGAAAGCATTAAATTGTTCTGCACATAGTGCAGATTAGAAGTAAAATGAGCTGGTCAGTGTGAAGGTGGGGCACTGTTACATGGATAGGAAAAATGTAGCTTTATGAATTATAAGAACAAAAAGACTAGGCTAAGCCTCAATATCATCCCAGCCACTGGATTTTCGTGAACAAGAACATCTCTAAAACTCCTTCAAATTTAGATCTCAAAATTATTTTTAAACCTCTAGAACATAATGAGTCACATAATGGCTGGATCATCAGCTCCTGTAAATTGGCAAAGCTTTGTTGGACACAATGTTTCTAAGCACAAGTCACATTACAAACTTGATAAGAATCACAACTAATAGTTCTGGGAAAAAAAAGAAATTTGCACATACAATTACACATTATACATGGCTTAATGTTCTAAAACCTGTTTATATATCCCCTCCACATTTGCTACATGGCATTTCAATGGATAGTTGGTAGCTATGGAAAGCATTGAGAAATTGTCAGTATGAGCATAAAAATCTTTAAAATGCATTGAGTATGCATTTGAAGTTAAGTAGTTAATTTACCATACTACTGAGAACAGTGATTGTGTGACGTACAGGTTGTTTTATATATACAGTGTTCTGTGATTTGCAGGAAAAAGTATAAGTCAAACAGCAAAATTTGGTTTGCAGTGCAGTCAAAAAATAGTTGTTAGGTGTGTCTAAAAAATATTTATCTGTTATAGGAGATACACATCTAAAACAAGTAAATGTTGCATAGTAGCCAAGATTTCTATTATGCTGGGGCACTGATTCAGCATTCAATCAGGGGAATCCAACTAGGTTTCAACAGGTCTGTACAAGGTTAATAAATTAGCCTGTTTCAACACTGGAAGATGAAAGTGTGTAGGCTACAGGAACACTACCATAGAAATAGTCTCTCTTGTAGAATTGGTTCTCAAGAATAATTCCCACAGAGCATAATTCCTACAGGCCCTCACTGTGAGGTAATATCAGAGTGTGGTTTTGTGTGACCAAGGGCTCTAGGGCTGACCCTTTCTTCTACATGCACTGTAGTAGTAATTGTAATACTAGTTTTCGTCCTACCCTTTGTTATCTGTACAATTTCTTAGTGTCAATTTTAGTGCCAGCTCTTAATGGCTAGTGTCCAAATGTGCTGCAGGCCTCTTCACAACTGATCCCAGTTGACTCTATCAGTGAAACTTGGAGAAAATAGTTGGCTTAACCATGCTAACAAATTAGCAACTACCCAACAAGATAAAGATGTCATATAAAAGACATCTGAACAAATATGAGATAGTGACACACTTAGTTTACCTTTAAAAACAACTTAATTCTGTGTTCAACTTGTAGCTGTTTTTAATTGAGATATAAAAGGAGATCTGATGACTAGGCACAGCAGTTACCTCCTATACAAGGACTACATCTGGTTACTCATGCTTATGGCAAACACAAACTTCAATTCAATAAATGGCCCCTCTGAAGTTCATGGGACCACACAATGCATAGGTAAGCATGAGCAAGGGTATTCGTCTAGCCCTAGCAAAACAAAAAAGGCAACTATTTCATTTCAATGAGTCAAGTCTAGCTGCACTCAGAAATCACAATTTCCACCGACACAAATGGAATTTTCCTTGAGTAAAGAGGCAGGATCTAGTTACACCAAAAATTGGTTTAGACCCCAGAGGGAACAAACTGGAACCTTTCATCTCAATGTCAGAGATTGTTCATCCTAAACATTTAAGGATTTTCCAGGATTTGTAAATTCTTCATGAATAATGTGGGCCACCCAAATGCTTATGAACAATGAATAGCAAAAGTAACTTGTAAAAGTATTCAAACTAGAATACTAATTTGGAAATATATTTTTTAAGATTAATTCACCATCTCTGCTAGGAAAGCCAAGGGATGCCTTTAATGAAGGTGTCAACCTCACAAACACTTAATATATACCTGGTTTTACACATGCACATTATTATCTTCCTTCAAGTCCATAAGTTAGATCCTATTCCCAGTATTCAACTGTCATTTGGTGAAGCCATAATTTTAAAAGAAGTAATTTTACAGAATCAGTCTTAGGTTGTTCTTTTTCCTTTTTCATGTACTTCTGAAACTGACATCATATTGAGCAACAACAAAAACATTTATACTTACAAATTAGACTACAAAACCTTTGTTTTTGCATTAAAACGATGGAAGGTTTTTCTCATCCTTAGTTTTAAAGGTCTCATATTAAAGACACAGCATACTGGGTGAGACTCATTTCAATTTTTTTGAGTGAACTACATTAAAGACTGAGTCAGCCCTGAAGGGATTTAAATATGTGGTTCCAAAACACTGTGTATTTAAAAACTGGTGTTCAAACAATGCACAAAAGTAGACCACCATGTAGGATAGTTGGAGGGAACGTATGGCTAATTATATTTTCTATAATATTGGTACAAATATACATACTAGTGAAACACATAAATAAGAGTTATATAGAAACAGACATTGGTAAGGGACTGTTTATAGTTGGCATTATGGTCAGTGAAAATGAGATTCTTCTCCACTCCAGATCTAAAATAATTGAAATACAGGATATAAGGGTTTTTTTAGTGGTTTTGAGAGAGAAGAGTAGACACAATTATTTTGCAATGTTAATTTTATGACATTTCTTAGCAATTTGCAATACTGAAAGAAAAATCTAGGATTATTGAAGTGAATTGTCTCCTTCTCCCCTCTTGCCAAGTTGAAGGTCTGTTCTTATGCCATCTATCATCCAGCACATGTCTGTACTAAGAAAGTTGCTTGCCCACCAAGACCAGACCAACAAGACTAAAAATGTATACTCTTCTAGGTAGCTCACTAATAGAGTACTGCAATATCATGACAAGCATTTGAAATAGCAACGGCTGAACTCAATAGCTGACCTATGAAGCAGTTCTTCAATATTCTTGTTAAGTATCATGTTGACTGTGAAAAAAAAGTCCAGCTTTGGAAGCACACTACCAGGAAGATGTGCATCCAATGGAGAGAAATTAGAAAAGTGCTACTAGAAAAAAACAGAAGACATAAAGTGTGAAGTATGACCTGCAAAGAAACATTGAATAAAAGAAGCATAAAATGTTAAGTTGCAAAAAATTAAAAAGATGCAGATTAGCCATTAGAAGAGATGTTTTGATAGTTAAGGAGTAGTTTTGTGAAGTTAAAGGATAAGAATATGTTGCTTGAAATGGCTGTGATGCCTCTGTCATTGGATCTTTAACAATAGGCACAGAAAACTTCTGTCAAGGGTAACATACATACAGGTTATTTGCCTCTTGACAGGGAAGTGACTAAGTAATCTCTTACAGTGCAGTAGAGTCCTAATTATTTGTACTTTATTAAGTTTGCAGAAGCCTTTTATTTCACTCTGCATTTTTCGCAAAACCTTCCTTTTGCCTGCAACTTTCATCCAGCTCTAGTTCTAAAGATTGCCCTCAGTGACTCTATTCTGTTTTGTTTTGTTTTGTTTCCCCACATTAAGAAAGTAGTATATAAAAAAATATAGTTATTTAAAAATACTTTTTAAATAAAAAGTATTTAAAAATTCATTCCTGCATCTGAAATATTTTTTTCTCAGGGCTGGACAACACTTTTCATTTGACCAAAACTGGTGTTTGTAATTAGTTTTTAATTTTATTGAAAAAAAGCATTATTTTTTTTTAAAGCTGACCAAAAATAGTTTGCTTTGCTTTTTTAATTATTAGGTAAAAAATGATAATTTTAAATTCCATGAAGCCATCAGAAAATACTACAACTTCTGTCATCCTTAAATGCAAGGTCTTGAGTGCATAATTTATACAGTGTTTACTTAGAACTGTCTATCTGCAGTTCACCTTAACAAGTAAGATTATACAAAGCATATTTACTTTACCAAAATGAATCTCAGTGCATTAGCATAAGCTTCAGAAAAGTTTGAGTTCCTTGTCCTAAAATTAAAAACTGCAACAAGGACTTTTTACCATACTGAAGTACTCCTTGCTTTACAATATTTTAGAAACATTTGAAAATTTCAAAAAACATGCTAAACTGCACAGAGGCAGTTGTTAATCCTATAAAATATAATACATGTGTAGAGTATGCCTATTATATTATGATTTACAAAGTGTTACTTTAACTTGAGTAGAGTGTTTTGATTTCTCTTTTGGTAAATCTAATATTCATTTCGGTATTCCCTTTTTAAGAAAGGAAGCTCAAACTACCTTTGCCTCTGATGTTAAACAGAAAATGCAACTCCTCTTCTTCACTTTAGAGGCCTTATTTACAGCAAGTGTTTGATCCTAATGGTAGGTGAACACTATCATGATGTTAGTTTTACACTTTTCCCTGTTATTAAATATTTTTTCAATTTATTTTTAATTTTCTTAGAAATTGAACATATAAACATATTTAATATGACAGAGACATCTCAATATGAATAATAAATTCAGTGGTGCATGGGTCCTATTTGTCAATGCTCAGGCTGTCAATTACTCTGAGTCAAAACTTCATTTGAATCTAACCTATATTCATTAGCTAGTTTTGACATCTGACTCATTTGCCACTCTAAAACAGCAGAACCTATTATCCATATGTATCTCAGTTCACAGTTGTATTTTGTTTTGAAAAAGCCTGCCTCATTTTTCAGTATTTTAGAAGTATTGATATTATTATGGACTTTAAATTAGTGTGACTGTGTAGGGATTGTTTAGAAATGGAAATGAAGATGAACATCCTTTCCTACAAGAGCATCTGTGATTAAGAGTATACCAACATAGCATTATCTGTGGTTAGTACTGAAAAGAAGTCTGTGACTTCAGTTCACGTATTCTGGTTTCAAACACAAGAAGAAACTAACACAGTTGCATACAAATCAACGTCAGTCTAATTCAGTTCTTCAGGTTGCTTGCCTTTGCTATAATCCCAGTCTTACCTGAGGTTTCTGAAGTTCACTAAATATTATTGTGAATCTAGCCAAAAGCTTTCCATTTGTACTTCAGTTTGGCAGCAAAACCCAAAAGAGGGCAGTATAATGCTATTACAGTATTATAGCCTCCAAGTGGGTGAGTCTCACTCAACTAACTCTTTTAAAGGTCTGTCTCACAGCCTATCAGTTAGATTCTGGCCATTAACAGAACAGCTCTAAGTGGGTACAGTAAGCTTAAGTTAAGGAAGCAAGAGTGTGAACATGTTTAAAAGCTGCATCTGTCTTTGTTACAATCTCAGCATTACGCTAAATGAATGCATAAAAACACCAGTGTTGTATACACACATATAAAAAAGCAAGATCTAGTAGTTGCAGCCCATGGGTTGTAGATCTGGACACAAATTCAAAATGATTTGGATTTGGCCTTTCAATTCTGCCTAATTGTAACTTCCATGCTATGAACTCATATCTATGTGTTTAAAGGTTTGGGAAAGGGCTAGTCAAGCCCCACTGCTATTTAGAATGGGTACTGTATAAAGAGAAAGAAAAGCTTCCCTTTGATTAAATAATCTGCCAAATTCATAATATTTTCACTAAATTGTTGGATATGTTTATTTTCCCATTTCTCGTATTCATCAAACTCAGAAATTTGGGCAAAATGCATACACACATTTTTTAATAAATAGTTGTAAGGAAGTAAAGTCTCATGACAGCTGTGTTTCCATTTAAGATAGGCTTTTTAAGATATGCAATAAGAATCTTGAAGAACTTAAAGGTGATGAAGAAAAGATGAACAGAAAGGAAAGATGAATGAAAGTAAAATAAAAGTGTTGAATAGCAAAGCTTTTTTTTGCCCACAGCCATATTGCTCAGTGATAACTCCAGGAAGAGCACCCACGCCTTCTGAGTCTGAGTCCAAGCATCTTCTGATATAATTTAATCTAAAAATATGCCACTGGCATTGCAGTTCTTGCTCAGTTGCACTCTGAATAATGGTATAAACAGAAATGTTTGTTCTGGAACAGTTTGGGGGAAAAAAGCAAGGTTATTTTAAAGTGTAAAAATCTAAATGGTGCAGAGGGAGCTGGGGGATATATTTTAGTAATGTTTGTGATTAAGAGAAGAAGCTGAATTTTCAATGATTGAGAAATATGAGCAAGATATTCTATTTTGCCTCCTTTTTCACTATACTCTAACAGATAACCAGGGAATGATCCAGCATATACAAAATATTCTCACCGACAACTATGCTTTTATACCTATTTGCAGTTTTTTCCCTTCTCTTTTAGGCATGAGTTGATATTGTTTTGAAACCAGCTAAGTTGTGTTGTTTTGAGAAACTGGACTGTGTACGAAAATTCTGGAAAATCATAATGCTGAGGTAAATCCTATGCTACATTGTGCATATTTAGTCTTTTGGTTTGATGTTGTAGAACAGAATTTTAAAAGAAATATTTTAAGGCAGAATTATTTGATATGTACTGGTGAGTATTTTTAAAAATCCAATAAGAAAACATTATTTTACTAATAAAACCATTCTCAATATTAAAATTGGCTTCATTTAAAATATTAACTTTTTCAGATACTGAGATTTTGTAGACATAGACTCTTATTGGAATAACAGTTCATAATCATGAGTCACACGTCTTTTGCCAATCTTTATTTCCTTTTAAAATGGTGAAGCTTACTACAATTTGACACACCTAGTCTCATTCTTGCATTATAAATACTTCTATGAAAAGAAGAACGATGATAAAGAAAGCTTTCCAAAAGGAACCTTCAAAGCCTTACTCAGCTTATACTGCATTGTGACTCAGCAAACTTCTAGACTCTCTTGAATTGTTCATTATAGACCTTCTAAACACAGTATTTTTCCATGTTGAAACATGCTGCTTTGGATACTGGTTACCAAAACAGCTCAGCTATTTTAGACAAATACTTATAGGAATAAATGCATTATTTAAAAAAAAAAAAAGAAAAATTTTACATGAATCTTGTCTTGTGGTAGGTGCAGACTTCCATAGCTGAGCAGTTCCAAGAACAGGAATCAATGACTTAAGTCGAAGCTAAAATTCATAGCATTTTAAATCTTACACCAGCCAGTACATTTACCTCTTGAGTTAACTAACATCTTAAATCAAATCCTTTATTGTTATCTTCTGTACTTGTACATATATGCAGTACTCATGTACTGCATATATGTACAAATCATATATGAAGACTTAGAGGAAAAATATTAGGTGCAAATATAAAGACACTACTGGATTGTAAATACAGGTTTGACGATATGACTGAGGCCACTAAATTCAAAAGATTTAATCTATCTAAACTCTAGTATATGTTAAAAGAGAATATGAAGGAGGATAAGAAGTAGACGTTTGGTCATTTTTGGTGTAGTCACAGGCAGCTATTGTAATTGGTACATGACAAATCATAGAATCATAGAACAGCCCAGGTTGGAAGGGATCTAGAAACATCATCTGGTCCAACCTTTCATGGAAAAGGGAGCGTAGATGAGATTATCTACCACCCTGTCCAGTTGCACCTTGAAAACCTCCAGTGATGGGGTCTCCACCACGTCCCTGGGGAGGGTGTTCCAGTGATTGATTGTTCTCACTGTCAAATATTTCTTTTTTATATCAAGATGAAACCTCTTCTGGGGCAACTTGTACCCCTTGCCCCTTGTCCTCTCCATGTGGCTTCTTGTGAAGAGGGAGCCTCTGTCCTCTTTGTAGATGCCCTTTACATACTGGAAAACTGCGATGAGGTCCCCCCAAGCCTTCTCCAGGGTAAAAAGACCTGACTCCTTCAGTCTTTCCTCACAGGACAAGTTCTCCAGCCCTTTGATCATCTTCATGGCCCTCCTTTGGACTCATTCGAGTCTGGCTGTGTCTTTTTTGAATTGTGGAGACCAGAACTGGACACAGCACTACAGGTGTGGCCTGACAAGTGCTGTATAGAGTGGAATGATGACATCTCCATCTCTTCTAGTAATGCCCCTGCAGATGCAGCCCAGGATCCAATTTGCCTTCATTGCTGCAGCAGCGCACTTCTGACTCATGTTCAGCTTGTTGTCCACCAGCAACCCTAGGTCCCTTTCAGCAAAGCTGTTCCACAGCCACACAGATCCTACCTTGTATTGGGCTCTCAGTTGAATGTGAACCACTATTCTGTGTATCTTTTTTAGGTAAATATATTGGAGCTAGAAACACCAAAGGAGGAATTCAGACTAAGGAGGTAACAGCTATGACAGTGCTTGGAGACTTATTGTGGCTGACATTTGAGGCTGACTCAACAACAGTGGGTTTAATCCCTTAGACTTCTTTTGAAAGGTACAACAATAGCAGGTTGTTACCTTTTACTAGAACATTTTTCAATTTGTCAATGTTTTTCAAAACTGTGAAAGTATGAACTGTTTTCTAGAAGAACTTTCTGTCAACTGAGTATTTGTCAATTTCATTAAACACCTTTAAACAAAAAGAAGACATTTCCTTAGTCCAGCTCTTTTTAAGCAAAATTATATATTTTGAGAAAATTATGATAAAATACCATTTGACATGTTTGGAATGGAGCTTTGAGTTTTTCATTTTGATGAGCTTTTTCTTTACAGAATGGTACTTTATATCACTGCATAAATTGAGTTGCTACAAATAATAATAATGCAATGGAATCAGTCCATTCAAACCTCAGTGTTTCTTCCAATTTCAAAATGAAAATTGAATCCTAAGATGTCAGAAGCTTCTGTTGAATCAAAACCCATTCCCTACAAAATATTCTTCTGTTTTCCAAGCCAGCCAGTATAAACTTTAAGTGTTTCTCAAGCTCCAAGGCCAGATGAAGAAGAAACAACAGGTAGGGTCTATAAAGAAGAATATAGCCAGAGCTAGCAACTCTAGTGAAACACACTCTCCTGAAGGGAAAGTGTGAGTGTCTGTATGTTGCTTTTCATGTTAACCCACTTCCATTCAGAAATAAATCTGCAGAATAGGAAGAGTAAACGGGCCTTTACAAGAACATGGAACTGGGTTAAAGAAAAAAAAAAAAATCAGAAATGGAAAAATGGAAAATGGAAAAAAATGGCAAACTGAGTAATTTTGGCTTTGCTACCTAACACCATGTTTGGTTGTTTCCTTCTCACTGAAGAGACATTCATTAATCTCCAGTGAAAATCTGATAGAACAAATTACTATTTGCTGAGTGTATGGCACGGTTTAGATTCATTTGTTGAAGGTAAAGTCTGTCAAAATCTATAAAGAAATTGTGTTTGACTGTTCAATTTAAAGTTATTAAATCACTTGTGATACATTTTAGTAGGAAAACCACAGTGTTGAAAAGTCCTAATTTAAACTGATTCTAGCATTATTTAAAAGGAATGGCTATGCAAGTTGTGGAAATTTGGCAAAAATGGAAGATCAAAATGAGCTAAGCTGCTACTGTGCTCGTTAGACTTAGAAGGAAAAAGCTCAATATCAGTTCTAAAATATAGCAGACAAAATCACATTGATTTGCATTTGATTGTTTTGCAGACTAAACCAGACCATGTGATGAACACGTTGACATCAGTTTGTAACTTGGATGCCAGTTTGATTCCTTCTTTCTTGTTAATTTGGTGGTTATGATTTCACATTTTCTTTTTGCTTCATTTCTATTTGATACCAAATAGATAAAAATTAGAACTGTGAAATTAATAAGACTTTTTGACTTCTTAAGTGCATCCACATTGATACCAGGAGGGTTAAGTATTTGTCACATGCCATCAGAGAATTACAACTTTACAAATGTATCAGAACAAATTAAACAAGGTTTCCTTAGGACAATTTTAAGGAGAGGAAAAATTTTGCTACTGAAGTATAATATATGACAAAATATATATTTTTCAATCTGCCAAGAGTAAATTAACATTAAAGGTGATTCACTCTAAATATTATAGAGCTAAAAAACCATTGCATCAAAATTTGATAAGGGTGAGTTTCAGTGGCATGATGTCATATGAAACTATCACCCTTTTCACAGCTGCCTTCTTATCATTTCACTGTGTAATTTCCTTCATTGAATAACTGTTTTCCAAAAATGCTTTTCAAACAAAAGAGCTTCTAAATAAACTTGCAGGAGCTTGGAAGTGACGACTCTTGGTTTATGACCTCAATTCAGGAAATACAAAGAGTAAATTTCAGATAACCCATTTTAAATTAATCTGAGATTCTTACACCAATTCTATTTACTATAGGATGAAAGTTCCTCAGCCAAAAAGGCAAAAAGAACAACTATACACATGGGACTGCACTTTCATTTTGTGATTGTGCCACTGTACTTGTCACTGGTGAGGCCGCACCTTGAATACTGTGTTCAGTTTGGGGCCCCTCACTACAAGAAGGACGTCGAGGTGTTAGAGCGTGTCCAGAGAAGGGCAACAAAGCTGGTGAGGGGTCTGGAGAACAAGTCTTATGAGGAGCGGCTGAGGGACCTGGGGTTGTTTAGCCTGCAGAAAAGGAGGCTGAGGGGAGACGTTATCACGCTCTACAACTACCTGAAAGGAGGTTGTAGCGAGGTGGGTGTCGGTCTCTTCTCCCAAGGAACAAGCGATAGGACGAGAGGAAA